>NC_142774.1:19605000-19770000 GCF_988280905.1 Pimephales promelas | reverse complement strand
ATCAGCATTTTAAGCTTCACGTCACGGGTATTTTCCACAAATGCGCGTCAGCAGCAGCGCTGGTCAGCATCCCACAGCGCGAGGAAGCCGCAGAAAATAATATCACAGAGTCACGCATTGAATCAATGCCATATTGGTCTCTAAGTGAAGCATCAGCTTCCGCGTTACCCACGCGACGCATTGCTGATCAGCTGAGCCTTGAAAAGTTGAACTCAAAGTTAAAAATAATTAACATCTTGTTTCATTACATCTCTTTTAACGAATCAGCTTCTTTGAACGTGTTCGTTGAATGAACGGTTCAAAGTCCGTTGTCATAACAATATGCGCGCTGAGTGAAAGCCTTTCAATCATGCTTTCAATGGGCATATAGACGCTGTTTAGTTTCGGTTATTGGTTAAATGACCTCGTTTTTGTCCACATCGTAAACTTTATTTATATCCACAAGTTTCCGAGGGGCGCTCATGTAAAAAATAAAGTGGGTGAAACTTCCGGTGAGGCGGCGGAAGTAGCATTCCAATGTTATTTTGGGTTTTAGTTAGCAAAGAGGCTAGCTGTTTTTCGGAGAATTATTTTACTATTTAAAGACGCAAATCTTTGTGAGAGATGTCGTTACGGAGCTCAGGGACAACATGTGCTGTTCGCGGTTGTATGTATAACCGGACTAAACTAATTCAGTGGCTTAAACGGGCAATGTTTTGAACATAAGCTGAAAACGAAATCACAGTGATCCTACCAACGTCTGAAGTTTACATCAACCTCCCAAAAGACAACGAATCATCCTGTGTACATTTGTTTAAAATCTTAATATTCTATAAACTCTATCAGCATGTGTTTGGCTGTTCACTACTGATGTTACACCTAAACTCAGGATCAAAGCCTGTGTTGACAGAATACCAAATGTGCCAGTTAATGTATTCAAGTAGCATATTCATTTATAATTTTAAATAAACTCCAAAGCACAATGTGTGTATTTTTTATTTTAATTGTTTGTCAGCTCGCACAACTGTCTGTCAACATGCCTTGATCAGTATTGATTATTCATTATGTTATTATAATACTCCCAATCAGCTACTGCGGAGGTAAAAAGGTACTGTTATTTCACCCTTTTGAATTTCGTTGAGGTTGTGTTCCCACATCGTTAGCTAGTTTGGATCGCTATAACTTGAATGACTGTCAACTGTTGAATGAACGAGTGTCAAGCATGTCAAGTAGCGCATTGTTTACTTCAAACCGGAAGTCGCGCCCACTTTTGACGCAAGGCCTCATGGGGCGTAGGAAACTTGTGGATAGCAACAAATATTTATAAATTAATTAAATAAATAAATGGCGGTAATATATCGCGCTATTATACCGCAAGGGAAATTCCATAACCGCGACAGCCCTATTGGCGAAATGACCTGACCGTGAGCGAGACAAGGCCTTTGTGAACGATGTGATGTATTTTTTTTGTGGATAGAGTTAAAAAGGGACCACTTTGGCAAGTTAAAAAACTGGTTCGTAATGCTCTGATCACAAAAGTTTGACCTGAATTTATAATTGCTGCCAATGGAGGACTGTCTGTCACTCTTGTCCTTTGGAAGGACACAGAGAAAAAACTATAAGTCCCAGGGATTTACTAAACACACAAGAGGAACCACAACAAAAATACCTACGTTTCAAGTATAATTTTATGCCCGAAGAGTGAAAATTGTGGCCAGGCCAGCGATTTAAAAATAATTTTTTAGCATTAGTTTTCAAGCTGGCTCACTCTAGCTTATGACATTACGTGCTCTAGCTCTGAACAGTCTCTCTCATTCACTCCCATTATAATTTCAGAAAAGGCTTGAAAAACATCATGAGACAAAAGTAGAGATTGTGAAAAAAGTATAATAGATATTAAAAAGTTGAATACAACTTCAATAGCTTACAAATTTCTCAACATTTTAAAGTTTAAATGACAGAAATAGCTGAAAGTATGCAGAAGTAGTAGGCTTTGAAAGCAGAAGGAGCATAAAGCAGAATTTGAAGAATTCTCCATTGACTTCCATGTTAAAAAAAATGCACAAAAAGCTTAATATTTTAAAAAGTATAACGGCTATAAACAAGAAAAGTAATAGCACACATGTCCTTGAAAAGCTGCACATTTTGATACTTGAATGGTTTTTGTAGCACAAAGTAGAGAGGAGAAGAAAGCGACCGAAAAACGTACGGAAGAATACGGAATAATAAGAAAGATTTGGATTTCAAGAGTGTGAATGCTTGAAGCTTGAAGCATTCACACTAATAAGAAAGATTTGGATTTCAAGAGTCCATTCACACTAAATAGGATTTCAGTAAGTTGGCTTTCTCAAGCCAACTTAATTATTATAGGGGATGTCCCATACAGTATACACACCTCGTATCAAACCATTTTACTGTAGCATTTTGGAGAAATGTCACATTATTTGGCTTCAGAGGGCCATAAACACCTCTTTTCTAATAAGTAGAAAAAAACAATGGCCAGGTCATGTACGGGACGTCCCATACAGTATACACAACTCATATCAAACCATTTTACTTTAGCATTTTGGAAAAATGTCCCATTATTCGACTTCAGAGGGCCATAAATACCTCTTTTCTAATAAGTAGAAAAAAACAATGCTCAGGTCATGTACGGGACGTCCCATACAGTATACACACCTCGTATCAAACCATTTTACTGCAGCATATTGGAGAAATGTCACTTTATTTGACTTCAGAGGTCCATAAATACGTCTTTTCTAATAAGTAGAAAAAAACAATGGTCAGGTCATGTACGGGACGTCCCATACAGTATACGAACCTCATATCAAACCATTTTACTGTAGCATTTTTGAGAAATGCCCCATTATTAGACTTCAGAGGTCCATAAATACCTCATTTCTCATAAGTAGAAAAAAATAATGGCCAATTCTTATAGGAGACGTCCCATACAATATACGCACCTCATATCAAACCATTTTACTGTAGCATTTTGGAGAAATGTTCAATTATTCGACTTCAGAGGCCGATAAATTCCTCATTTCTAATAAGTAGAAAAAAATAACGGTCAGTTCTTATAGGTGACTTCCCACACAGTACACACACACCTCATATCAAACCATTTTACTGTAGCATTTTGGAGAAATGTCGCATCATTCGACTTCAGAGGCCCATAAATAGTTCATTTCTAATAAGTAGAAAAAACTAAAGACCAATTCTTATACGGGACGTCCCATACAGTATACACACCTCGTATCAAACCATTTTACTGTAGCATTTTGGAAAAATGTCCCATTATTCGACTTCAGAGGGCCATAAATACCTCTTTTCTAATAAGTAGAAAAAAACAATGGTCAGGTCATGTACGGGACGTCCCATACAGTATACAAACCTCGTATCAAACCATTTTACTGTAGCATTTTTGAGAAATGTCCCATTATTCAACTTCAGAGGTCCATAAATACCTCATTTCTAATAAGTAGAAAAAAATAACGGTCAGTTCTTATAGGTGACTTCCCACACAGTATACGCACCTCATATCAAACATTTGTACTGTAGCATTTTGGAGAAATGTCCCATTATGCGACTTAAGACGCCGATAAATTCCTCATTTCTAATAAGTAGAAAAAACTAATGGTCAGTTCTTGTAGAGGACGTCCCATACAGTACACACACCTCATCTCAAACCATTTTACTGTAGCATTTTGGAGAAATGTCGCATTATTCAACTTCAGAGGCCCATAAATACCTCATTTCTAATAAGTAGAAAAAACTAAAGGCCAATTCTTATACGGGACGTCCCAGAGAGTACACATACCTCATATCAAACATTTTTACTGGAGCATTTTGGAGAAAACTCCCATCATTCGACTTCAGAAGCCTATAAATTCCTCATTTCTAATAAGTAGAAAAAAATAACGGTCAGTTCTTATAGGGGATGTCCCATACAGTACACACACCTAATTTCAAACCATTTTACTGTAGCATTTTGGAGAAATTTCCCATTATTCGACTTCAGAGGCCGATAAATTCCTCATTTCTAATTAGTAGAAAAAACCAATGGCCAATTCGGTAACACTTTATAATAACTACATGCTAATAATCATTAGTTAAGCATGAGTAAACAATTAATTCATTATTCATAAAGCATTCATAGACATTAATAAGCAGTTCATAAATACAGCTATAAATGCTTTCTTCTTGATTTAAAAGCATATCTATAATTTGTTTAATAATTGTATTTTCATCCTTTATTAATGATCATTTTATCATTTCTAAATGAAGAATTGCATTTTTTATAAACCAGTTATTTAAGAGTTGTCCGTGGTTCATACGATTACTTAGAGCGAGTAAGTAAATGATTAATAAACTATTTAAATGTACATTCATACATCTTATTATTCAGACATATAGTGATGGTTACTTAATGTGTTAATAAATGCTTTATTAACATCTATTAATGCTGTAATTAAGGATTAATTTGGGTAGTTATAAAGCATTTAGTAGTGGTCACTTAACTATTTTTGTGACCCAATCTAAAGTGAGGACTAGTCATGCCTTGTAAAGCATTTTTAAAGGCTGTTAAATATTTCTATGTTCTGTATCACTGTGTTGTGTTTGTTACATTTTACTGTTTAGAAGATTGACGAGTCTTTAAATCGCCTTTATAAATGCTTTACAAAGCATGAATAGTCCTCACTTTAGATTAGGTCACAAAAATAGTTAACTGACCACTACTAAATGCTTTATAACTACCTGTATTTACTACATTTACTTACACTTTCCAAGTGGTCTTATAAATGACTGACAACTCTTAAACAACTGGTTTGCAAATAATGTTATACTTCATTTAGAAATTATTAATTGATCATTAACAAAGTATGAAAATACAATCATTAAACGCATTATAGATATGCTTATAAATCAAGAAAAAAGCATGTATAGCTATATTTATAACCTGCATATTAATGTCTATTGATGTTTTATAAATTATGTATTAACTGTTTACTCATGCTTAACTAATGACGTCCCACACAGTACACACACCTCATATCAAACAATTTTACTGTAGCATTTTGGAGAAATGTCCCATTATGCGACTACAGACGCCGATAAATTCCTCATTTCTAATAAGTAGAAAAAACTAACGATCAGTTCTTGTAGGGGACGTCCCATACAGTACACACACCTCATCTCAAACCATTTTACTGTAACATTTTGGAGAAATGTCGCATTATTCGACTTCAGAGGCCCATAAATACCTAATTTCTAATAAGTAGAAAAAACTAAAGGCCAATTCTTATAATGGACGTCCCAGAGAGTACACACACCTCATATCAAACCATTTTACTGTAGCATTTTGAAGAAATGTCCCATTATTCAACTTCAGAGGCCCATAAATACCTCATTTTCAATAAGTAGAAAAAAATAACGGTCAGTTCTTATACGGGACATCCCATACAGTATACGCACCTCGTATCAAACCATTTTACTGTAGCATTTTATCTAATATAAATATAAATATAAAATATTTCTCTAAATAAAATATATATATCTCTAAAATTCATTTTATTATTAAGCAAAATGTCATGCACATTTATCTAACTACAAATTTAAAACGTATAATTAAAAACATTAACAAAAACGACACAGAACACTAAAAAATAGCATTTTCTGCATGTCCCAACTCTCTATCTCTAAACTTATACCATGAAATATTATGACTCAGTCACTCAGTCCTGTTACACTATTACATCCCCCGCTGAATAACGTAGATTATTCCACAAGACACATTTTCAACAGTAAGTTTCATCATCTGGATCTTCTGAAGACAATGGGATGACTATAAGTCACTCCTCTCATTTTTGTTTCTGTTTATTTAATGAAATTGTAACTATGAATGAGAAGGTCATTCTAAACATACAGTCATCTAAACGTTTACTGTTATCTAAACGTTTTCTTAGATTAAATTGCTTTATTTTAAAAATATTAACTTTTGGTAAGGCACTAGAAATGGCTGTGTCCTCACGCTATTAGCATCAATGCTATGTGGCCATATGCCATATATTTGATAACTTTTTGCTTAAACTCAATCCTGTTACCTTCAGTCCTGTTACTATTTGTTTCTTTTATTTAAAAAAAATTAAATTAAATTAAACCACTATTTTTATCATTTTTGTTTGGCCCATAATTTATACAATTATTTAATGAATTAATTATTTAAAAAAAATTATAAGCTTGAGGCTTTGGTCTACTTTAAAATGAAAAAAAAAATGCCTTTGTGTTTTTTATATCAAAATACACCTTGCTTTAATAGTGATTGTATTGGCACAAATATCAATTTTTTGATCATATAACCAACAGTTTCTTCAAAATAAACACTTTCTTGTGGGGAAAACAAAGGAATTAATTGGCGTGCTACTAAACTTGCTTTTTAAATGACACATGATTTTCGGTAACAGGAATGAGAAAACATGCGTCCATATTCTGCTTAAACCTTGTAAAAAAATAAAAATAAAGTTACCTGAGATTGACCAATGCAAATTTTGAATAGTTAAATATGTGTAGTATTAGATTCAAAGTTGAAAAAGATCAAAAATAAAGTTTATTTTTGAAGAGTTACAGGTAACACTTTACAAGAAGGTTCATTAGTTAACATTAGTTAACTACATTAGTTAACATGTACAATATGTGAACAATACTTCTTGAGCATTTATTAATCTTAGTTAATATTAATTCCAACATTTACTAATACGTTATTAAAATCAAAAGGTTGTATTAGTTAACATTAGTTAATGGACTGTGAACTAACATGAACGCACAATGAACAGCTGTATTTGTATTAACTAACATTAACAAAGATTAATAAACACTGTAATAATGCATTGCTCATCGTTAGTTCATGTTAGTTAATGCATTTACTAATGTTAACTAATGAACCTTATTGTAAAGTGTTACCGAGTTACAACAAGCAAATGTCACCCATTCGGTGGAATGGCCCATATATATATATATATATATATATATATATTTTTTTTTTTTTCGTATAAAAATCATTATGTCTGTCCTCATAAAACATGGATACCCTGTGCGTGTGTGTGCCTTGTTTGTTTATCCCTTCCAGATGGCAGCTTCAGTCACTCTTTGTTGTGTTCCTTTTCTTTTGCAGGAGACGGGAGTTTTATGGCTTCTCGTAATGGGTCTGGACTATATTCCACACCTGACAAAATGCCAACCAGCTTTGGATGGAAAGACGTATCCTGCAAAGAATGCAAGTCAGACAATATCTTGCACTTCTCTTTATTACATGGACATAGACATGGCTGAATAATTCCTGTCATTTTCACTCACTTACTTTACAGACATTTACATTGTTCTCTCCGATACTACAATCAACACAATGGACACTTTGATGAATAATAATTTCCTGGCATCATAAAATGTTTGGCTGTGTTGAGTCATAGCATCCTTTTATGGTGAACTTCACAATTTTTTTCTCACAAAAATAGGACAAAAACAGTTTAATATTCATTTTCTGTTTTTAATGTATTATTCAGCACAATTGATAATTTATTTTCTTAGCTTTTCTTATGGTTTTCTTATTATTTTCTATTTTCTTATGGTTTATTATTGCAGGACTCATCCTTGAACATTGCAAAGACACTGGTTAAGCCCATTTTGTAGACTAGTTTCATGGTGAAGACAGCTTTCTTTGAAGCACTGGTTGCAAAAAGTAAAGGAACGTTCCAATGGGCCTGTCCCACTTTTCAGGTTGCATCTAAAACCAATGCCCATAGGAAATAGTTACTGTACTCAATTCTTGTATACAGTGTAAAACTGTTTTATTGTATTTCCGCTCTTAATATCTTCATCTTTATTTTTTTCTGTCTTTTTCTGTCAAAAATTCATATGAATTAAAATCTATGAAGATGTTACATGAAGATTTAATCATGTGTAGTGAATCATCTAATGTGTAGTGAAGTGGCCAAATCAGCAGTTCTATATTTTCCCTTTCAAAATTCTCTCTGATCTCTCCTCACCATCATCCTTTCTTGTTAACATCTTCTGAACAATGGCTGACTGTGGCAGTGGTTTGTAAATAGTGTGGGTGGACAGCCTTTCTCTTTCAAACTCACTCCTTATGAATGATCACTTTCCAGCTTCCACCACAGTGTACTGATCCGAGATCAGCCGGTTCTTTCCAAATTCAAACTTTTAACTTAGTCACACAGACACAAGTGCTCTCAAATCAGCTATAAAGTGCAACTTTCACCAAGAGCCATCAAAATGGGGGATTTTCACGCCTGAATCACTCCCTATTCTAATCCTGCTTGCTAAACGCTTCATTTTGGGGCTCTTGTTCATATTCAGACACCCATAAGGGAAAGTCTATTCATTGGATCAAAGGCTTGAGTGGTTTTCTTTAAGGATGGAATAAAAACTCCTGAGAGAGTGTGTCTGCTGGACAGCTTAGCGTTAGTCAGGCGTGTTGTTGGCTTTAAGAGTGAATAACACCAGCCTCTTTTGTATAATGAACACATTCAGCATGATAAAGAGTCTTTATGTATGGCAAGCAGTTTTAACTTTTAATCATTCACAGGATCTGAATTTTTGATATCAACAATTACATTTTCACTGGTTAAAATAATAGTTCCCTTTTGTAGTCACTCCGAGTTACGTCAGGAGTGACGGAGAATGGGGGTTTCGCATAGAAAATGCCTTGGGGCTGTGGAATTTGCATAGCGTACTCCGCCCCACCCCGTGGGTAAAAAAAGGAGGAAGTGAACGCAACCGCAGTATGTTTTCGCTTCGAAGCCAAGAGACTTCTTCACTCCTAAAGCCATTTCTCACTGACAAGACTCTTCGAGACGAGCGTCCTCTTCAGTGTTGGTGTGACGGCGGTGCCCAGCGAGATTCTGCATTGCCTGCGTTCTGAGCAGTGGTTTGCCAGACTTTGCGCTTCTCCCTGGTCGCCTCAGCGCTGAAAGAGTAAATTTCCTCCTCTCTTCTGAAAGAGCTGCACGTGGCACGTCTTTTTAAAGATGGTTCGCCCGTGTTCTTCTGGGTGCGGTCGATTCATGTCGTCTTCTGATGGTCACGATCGCTGCTCTGTGTGTCTGGGCATTCAGCATGCAGCTGCAGTGTTCGTGGATGACTCATGTTCCTTCTGTGGGGACATGACCATCTCTACACTGCGATCTAGACTCAATGATCTGACAAAAGTGAGAGTCCCCTTATCCGCTACTCGTTCTGCTTCTTCCACGAGAAGCTCTTCGACTCGCGGACAGGGTGATCTGACGGTGACGGTGTGGAACAAAAACCCGACGAGAGAACCTCGGGCCACACCCCCCGCTCCGGTGTTAGAGCCAGCGAGCGCCGAATCGATTCAGGCGACTGCCTCTTCGCAGGTACCGTCTGTTTCGTTCGCCGCTCCAGAGGATGATGCGATGTCGATCGCAGCATCACAGCGCGGGCTTGAGTCCTTGGGAAGTGAGGATGCGGCTGCGTTGCCTCCTTCGGGAGCGCCAGCGGTGCCCGTGTCTGATCCCGAGATGCCCCGATCTCTCATGGATGGATAATTGGTTTTTGGGTAAAGCTGCCGCCGCAAGGCCACAGCCGACCCCAATTCCTTTTTTCCCCGAGCTGCATGCGGAACTGACGCGCACTTGAAAGGCTCCTTTGACCTCCCGAGACCGCGCTCCAGCTTCCCCCGCTTTTCCTCCCCTCGACGGTGCGGCTGCCCGTGGGTACGCTGGGATTCCTCCGGTGGAGCGCTCTGTTGCGATGCAACTGTGTCCACAGAGCGCGTCCTCCCGTGGGACTCCTAAGCACCCATCCAAAGCCTGTAGGTTCTCGTCTATGGCGGCGCGTTCCTATAGAGCGGCGGGACAGGCAGCCTCCGCCCTGCATGCAATGAGCACTTTGCAGGTTTTCCAAGCTAAACTGCTCAGAGATATGCACGAGGGGGGGACTGACCAAACAGCTTTTAACGAGCTGCGAGCTGCCACTGACCTAGCTCTCCGGGCGACGAAAGTGGCCGCTCGCTCCGTTGGTCAGGTGATGGCCACTAGTGTGGTCCAGGAGCGCCACCTATGGCTCAACCTGGCAGACACACGGGAAGCCGAGCGGACTCGTCTGCTCGACGCCGCCCTCTCCCAGGTTGGCCTGTTCGGCGGTGCAGTCGAGGACTTCGCCCAGCAGTTCTCGACTGCCCAGAAGCAGACGGAGGCGATCAAACATATTCTGCCCCGACGGCCAGCTGCTGCCTCCACCCAGCTGTATGCTGAGAGGGCTTTGATGGTTTGGCGTAGGGTTTGGCCTCACACTCCCAGTTCCTTAAGGAGCTTGATGGTTGACTTGCCCACAAAGCCTCTGCAGCCGACTTCCACTGGGTAAACCTTGGCTTTCCACCCGCGTTGCTCAGCATCAGCTGCCAATTCGGTGTACTTGAGTCTCTTGCGCTCAAATGCCTCCTCTACAGCATCCTCCCAGGGAATGGTAAGCTCTATTATGTACACGATGTGGAGTGATGGGGACCAGAGCACAAGGCCTGGTCTTAAGTTTGTTATAGCAATCTCAGAAGGGAAGTAAAGCCTTTGGTTAAAATCTGCCACCAGTTTCCAGTCTCGAGCCTTTCCAAGCTGGCTGATAATCGTTGTTGTGTAGCCTTTGGCTGTCTTTACCCCTTCTCAAATTAACTCCTTCGCATATGTAGGATGGAATGATGGAGGAGGCAGGGCATTGTTCTTTAGTCGGCTGCACTCCAAGGTGGTTGCTAGGCACTTCAGGACATGGTTGTGCCACCAGGTATAGCGGCCTTGTGACAAGCTTGTCTTGCATCCAACCAGAATGTGTTTGAGGTTTGCGGGGGATGGACAGAGGGGGGACTTTGGGTCTTCTCCGTACCACTGGTTGAGGTTTGAGGGGGAAGGCAGGACGTCATACTGTATGTTGGTAAGATGAAGCTGATGTGAAATGCTTCCATGCTCATCAGCTCCCTCCAAGAGAACTTTCTCCTCTCAACTCCCTCCCATCTCATCCACTGGCCTTGCTTGGCTTGTGAGACAGCCTTTGCACACCTCGTTGCCTGCTCGTGCCGTCGCACCTCCTCGACGACCAACCGTCGCCGCTGAGCTGGAGCTGCTTTATGCCACGATGGTCTGCTATCTCTAGATCCGAGGCCTCCTCTTCCCTGTTGCACATTGCCAATGATATCTCTGTGCCTGAGGTCTGACTTAAATAAATGTGACTTGAATTGACTCATACACGATAAGGCAGTCCAATCCAAACAGAGCAAAGGCATAATCCAAAGGCAAATATGGACGAGGCAGACAAGGGTCATACACAATGAGATAAAGACAATGGCAATAGAAACGCTTGGTAAGGCAGTGAGACTGGCAATACTTTGCAATGGCCGGATAGCCAGGCCATCCTTAAATGTCTAGCAAACAGGAAGTCACCAATGAAGTAGAGGGATTAGCACACAGTCAGTAATCGGGAGAGGGCTTAACATTACAGAATCCATCCTCCTAGGAGCGACTCCTGGCGGTCTACAAGGACGTCCCCGTGGTAGTGGTGCTGGATGATCAGGTCTGGCTCGATGAAAGTCTTTGATCAATGATGGATCTAAAATGTCATGGGCGACTACCCAAGACCTCTCCTCTGGTCCGTACCTCTCCCAGTCCACCAAATATTGGAGCTGGCACCCTCTCCTTCTTGAATCCAACAACTCCTTTACCCCACAAGCAAGGGATCCATCTATGTCCAGCAGAGGAGGTGGTTCCAGGCTCTCAGTGTTGGGGTCAGCACCCGGGTGGACCGGTTTCAGGAGGGAAACATAGAGGGAGGGAGAGACATGGTAATTAACAGGAAGCTCCAATTTGTATGTGACCTCATTTATTTGCTTTATGATTTTAAATGGGCCTACATACCTTGGGCTTAGTTTCCTGCTTGGTAGTCGCAACTTGAGGTCCCGTGTGGAGAGCCAGACCCTTTATCCAGTTTGGTAGGGAGGATGTGGGCGACGTCATCTATTGGCCTGGATCTCCTGATTCCTGACAGCCCTTTGAGGACGTACATGAGCCGTGTCCCACAACCTCTCGCTACGACGATTCCAATCGTCGACTGCAGGTACCATAGACGGTTCTCCTGACCACAGGAACATAGGGGGTTGATAACCAAGCGCACATTGGAATAGAGTGATACCAGTGGATGAATGTCTTAAAGAATTCTGAGCATACTCTGCCCATGGCAGAAACTCTGCCCAGCGATGCTGTTCCTGACACAGTATCACTGTAGGTATTTGCCAATTTCTTGGTTCAATCTCTCCACTTGATCATTGGACTGAGGATGATATCCTGATGTTAGGCTGACATTGATATCCAAATGTTTACAGAAGGCTTTCCACACTTGAGAGGTGAACTGTGTTCCTCTATCAGAGACAATAGCCCTCATTTATCAAAAGTGCGTACACCAAATTTCCAGCGTACACCTTGCGTACACCCAAAACCACGGTGACTTTGAGATTTATCAATATGGACGTTGGGTCCACTTAACCACTTAACGCACTGAAAAGATATGATTATGGCCCACTGTAAAAAAAACCATAGTAATATAACATAGTAATTATAAACGTCGGTGTTTATTTTTGTGCAACGTGGACTTCAATGTTTAATTTGTGTGACTTTAAAAAAAACATTTGATTTGTAAGCATATGTATTCCTTCAGTTGCGAGCCTGTGGACTTTACCCTGCCGTTTCAGGATTATCCCGGCAGGTGCACACGGACACGGTTTGGTAGGCTTTCATTGACCAAAAAAATAATTCAGACTGACAAAATAATAAAAAATAGCTACATTCTTCTTCTTTTAAATAATAATAATAATAATACAAATAATAATAACGACATCCTTCTTCTAAATAACAATAAGCGTCATTAATACAAATCATATAGGCCTAATAATAAGAATATTACAGATTGTCATGCAATTATTAATGTGAATGAATGGTATTTCACATCACATCATCATCATTACTATTATACATGTGACGTGTTTCCAAATTGAATGCTCATTTCAAAAGACATGCTGTAAAATAATGCATTGTGATAGGTCATTTCGGCTCCACGTCGGAGAAGTTTCTCTTCTTTGCCAACTTCCGTGTGTACATGGCGTAAAATGGGGGCGTGGGGGGAGCGGAGACTTGAATATTTAGGGGCGTGTTATTCTAATGACGATCGTTTTCGGCCGCGGGATTTATCAAGGGCAAGCATTGCGTACACCTGGATTTCAAAGGTACGCACAGCTTCATAAATCAGGCGATGAGAGGAGCGTAAGCATAATATTACGCCAAAATATACACCCGTTTCTACGCAACAATGATAAATGAGGGCCACTATCTTTGGGGATGCCATAAACTCTGAAGACATGTTGAAACAGTTTCCATAGCTGTGGGGAGGCCTTTTAGAGGTACTAGGCAGCAGGATTTTGAGAAGCGGTCGATGATGACTAGAATTGTGGTGAATTCAGTTGATGGGGGTAGATCGGTGAAAAAGTCAATTGACAAGTGTGACCAAGGTCGTTGAGGAATGGGCAAAGGCTGTAACAACCCAGAGGGTAATTGTTTTGGTGTCTTGGACTGAGGACAGACCGAACAAGACTTGACATAGTTCGTAACATCTTTACTCATAGATGGCCACCAGAATTAGTTTTTTGTGAGGGAAAGAGTTCGAGAAATACCTTGATGACTAGACCAGAGTGAGGTATGGACCCATTGTATAACTCTTGGACGAAGAATCACAGGAACGTAGTTCTTATTAGGAGGACAACCTGGTGGAGTTGTTTTTTGTTGTTCTTGTTGAATTTCCTCCATCAAATCCCATGTAATAGGTGCAATGATTACAGACGGTGGTAGGATGAACTCTGGCATGGATTCAACTAGAGGATGATCATGTCTCCTGGATAATGCATCAGCCTTGCTGTTTTTACTGCCTGGTCGATAAGTTACCGTAAATTGAAATCTTGTAAAGAAGAGTGACCAAGGTGCTTGTCTTGGATTAAGTCTTTTGGCACACTTGACATACCCGAGGTTCTTATGGTCTGTGATAACCTGGAAAGGATGAGTGGAACCCTCCAGCCAGTGTCTCCATTCTTCTATTGCGGCCTTCATGGATAAAAGCTCTTTGTTGCCGACATCATAGTTGCGTTCTGCATCCGTAAGTTTCCTTGAGAAGTATGCACAAGGATGGAGTTTGCCTGGTTGTCCATGACGTTGAGAGAGCACCGCACCAATTCCATTGTCTGATGCATCGACCTCTACTACAAACGGTTGGGGTCTGGATATTTGAGAATGGGTGCTTGGTGAAACTGTTCTTGAGTTGATTGAAGGCTTGTGTGGCGTTTTCAGTCCATCTTAATTTTGAAGGTTTACCCTTCAGCAGAGAAGTCAGTGGAGCAGATGTAACGCTATAATTACGGATGAAGCGTCGATAGAAGTTAGCAAATCCTAGGAAGCGTTGTAGTTCCTTAATTGTAGTTGGTTGGGGCCATTCAGTGACTGCTGTGATCTTTGAATCGTCCATCTCTACACCTTGATGACTGATGTTATATCCTAGAAATGATGTTCGTTTAACATGAAATTCGCATTTTTCAGCCTTTACATAAAGCTGATTCTCTAGTAGCCTGAACAGTACAGTCTTGACATGGTTCTTATGTTCATTTTCAGACTTGGAATTAATGAGAATATTGTCAATGTAAGCAGCAACGTACTTCTTCAGAATGTCTTTGAAGATCTCATTGATGAAAGACTGGAAAACTGCCGGTGAGTTGGCTGGCCCATATGGCATGACCTGATATTCATAGTGCCCCCTGGTGGTCTGAAATGCTGTTTTCCATTCAACCCCCACTTTAATTCGGATGAGGTTATAAGCACTCCTGAGATCTAACTTGGTGTAGATTGTTGCCTCTCGGAGCTGTTCTAGGTCAGAAGGCACGAATGGTAATGGATACCTGAACTTAACGGTGACATTGTTCAAACCTCTGTAGTCTATACAGGGCCGAAGTCCTCCATCCTTCTTGTCTACGAAGAAGAAGCCTGCAGCCGCTGGAGAAGTAGATGGACGTATGAAACCAGAGCTGAGAGCTTCTTCAATGAATTCCTCGATGGCTTGACTCTCTGGAAGTGATAAAGGGTAGATCTTACTTTTGGGAGGCATAGCATAGGGTAAGAGGTCAATGGCACAATCCCAGGGACAATGAGGAGGAAGACGGGTCGCATTAGTCTTGCTGAAAACTTCCTTAAATTCTTGATAGCATGAGGGAATGGTAACAGACTTAGAATCGGGACTCTCAACACTTGTGGTTAAACATGGCTTGGTAACTTGGTTGTTTAAACAATGAGTGGTGCAGAATTGGGAACATTGGGTAACCTCACCCTGATTCCAAGAAATGACTGGGTCATGAGCGGATAGCCACAGGA
Source organism: Pimephales promelas (assembly GCF_988280905.1). Taxonomy (NCBI): domain Eukaryota; kingdom Metazoa; phylum Chordata; class Actinopteri; order Cypriniformes; family Leuciscidae; genus Pimephales; species Pimephales promelas. Next base: position 19,754,548 of record NC_142774.1, on the reverse strand, counting down.
ATCCTTCGATGATTTCATTGCATAGGGAATCAATCACGTAGAATGAGATGGTTTCCAAATGAAATAGTCCTACTTGAAGTTGCATGGGTACAGTTTGATGTGTTATTTCTTTCCCAAAGGGTTTGTTATTCGCAGCCTTAACTTTTAGGGGTGGATTACAGGGTTGAGTAGGGATATTGAATTTCTTGATTATGTCCTGATGGATTAAATTCAATGCAGATCCGGAGTCAATCAACGCTAGACGTGTGGTTTGTTTTCCGGTTCTTTTGTGGACATCCAAAACATTGGTGACCTGCTTCTCCATAGTAAAAACACAAACCGTGTGTCAGCCGTCGTGATTTCTCTTCACTAGAAATTTTGGTGATACCTATTTGCCTCGATTCAGGGTTGTCTTGAGTGAAACTTTGTGATGGTAACCTGGACCTGGTAGGGTTATTTCACATGAGATTATCAAGCTTGATTGCAAGTGTCACATACTCAGAAAATGATCGGTTCTTTCCTTTGCATGTGAGTTCTGCTTGTAATTCAAAATTCAGACTTCGTTGAAACACAGCTTTGAGAGCAACATCGTTCCAACCACTCTGAGCAGCGATCGTCCTAAACTCAATGGCATAATCAGCGGCTGATTGGTGGTCTTGATTCAATTGTAGCAGTTGTGTTGAAACATCCATGCCTCCTGCTTGGGTATTCAAACACATCTCTGATTTGATGAATGAAGTAACTGTAAGATTTTTGAATCATATAGTCAGTCTCCCAGACCACTGCAGCCCAATCAATTGCTTGACCAGTTAACAGGGACATTAGAAAAGCACATTTCTTCTCATCAGATTCAAACTCATCTCTTTGGCTTTTGAAATAGATCTCTACTTGTCTTAGAAATCCCTTGTATTGCTCAGCTGAACCATCAAACTTGTTAGGTAACGCAAAGCTTACCTTCTTAGGCAAAGGTGATGGCAATGAATGAAGATACTGACAAGTGCGTCACGTTTAGTCAATATAACAGTTCCGCGTAGGATGCACCTGTGTATCCTCGCTTATGACTCCTCAGGAAGCCTCCTCACTCCTCGATCTTTGACTCCTCACGGTGCAAATAGAGATTTGAGATGTCCTTCAAGATGGCTGAGCTCGATCGTTTTCCGGGTCATGGGAGGGAGGACGGAGGAGCGAGGAGACGAGGAGGGATATTGAGAAGCACCCTATGTCTAGCAAACAGGAAGTCACCAATGAAGTAGAGGAAATAGCACACAGTCAGTATTTGGGAGAGGGCTCCCTCAGCTGGCGTAACGTTACAATTGTTGATATCACAAATTCATATCCTGGAAATGAATAAAAGTTAAAACGGCTTGCCATAGTAAATACAATTACAGATATCAGCAATTAAATTGTTGATATCAACAATTGAATTCTTGATATCAAAAAATTTAATTGTTGATATCATGAATTCATATCCTGTAAATTAATAAAAGTTCAAACGGCTTGCCATATATCATAACTGAAATGTTTCCACATATTTATATACCGCCCCTTGTGGCTATACAGAGTTTTATAATCCATAATGTGCTACTTTTCACTTTCACATGTTATTATAGTCACCTGTTCCTCTCCAGTCCATCACAAGCAAGAATCATTTCAAATCACATTTTCACATCTGTATACCTCTCATAGACCTTTCAAAAGTTTGGGAGTGACATTAAAAACTCTGCTTTGCCATCACTGGAATAAATTACAATTGAAAATATTGTCAAATATGAAACATTTTAAATTGTAATAGCAATTTCTGTATTTTTGATAAAATAATGCAGCTGGTGACCAGAAGAGACTTTTTCCAAAAACACAAAGTCTACCGACCCCAATTTTTTCAACAATTTTTTAAATTACAAGAGCATGTGAATGAAATCATACTTGTCTTTTCATTCATCTTTTTGAGGGTGTCCTGAGAAAATCAATCCAAATGAAATAATGGAGTTTGTCACGGTTCTGTAGCACTGCAGAGGCTTTGATGAGGTCATAAACTGCAAAGAATGTCGGTCACCCAATGACACCAAGACTTTCTCTCTCTTTTTCTCTCACTCACTCTCTTTTGTCTCATTCTCTCCTTATGTTGTTCTCCCACTCTTTCTTTTTGTGGTACCTCAGCTTTGATGAAGTGATTCGCTGATGGATTCTGTCTGTTTAATCTCTCTTTTTTGTCACTCTCTTGAAATAATGTACAAATATTACTTCAATTCAGCTTGAGTTCTCTTTTATTACTAATTTTCTGAGCACAAATCCATGCATCATGAATGGATTAATTAATAAATAACTTCTCAAAAAAAGAAAGAAAAAAAAAGGAAAAGATTTGTTTAAGGGTGAATCGAGTCATCTGGTTTTCCAAAACATCAAATCTCCACACTCAAAAAAATTATATGTTGGCTTTAGTTAAATTTAATTTGTCAACAGGTTCCACATAACTGGATTACATTAAACAAACATGATTTGTTCATGTAACTTCAACATAATGGAATTATGTCATTTTAAATTACCCAATTTAAGTAGTCTCAACGTGAATTTTTAAAGGCTTCCTGACAAGATTCAAAGGCATTCTATTATATTCATTCATCCATTTATATTTTATTTGATTCAGTGACATTTAATTAAATTGATAGACTTTGGTTAGCTATTTGCTAGCAGAAGAACATTAGCATCTTGAATGCTAAGATTTACAGATTTACATTTTTTACAGATTTACAAGATTTACATTGCTCCTTCATTCAAAGCAATTCACCTTTGGCTAAGCCCCGCCCCCCTTAGTTACTGTTGCTACATCCGTCAAACTTCATCTGCGCTCTATGCTGTAACAGCTCTTCCTGCTGAAATGTTATCAAACTTTTATAAAGCAGCAAATAAAGTGTCCGACAGAAGTAGGCAAAAGGGGCTGCAATATGCGTTCGAAGGCTATATTCAAGACATACAGGTGAAACGCAAGAAACAACAAGGCATCCAAATAGAGGCAAACACATAAAGTTACTGGTCACAGTCAAAAAATGAACCACCGCAGATCCTACTAATCGAGACAGAGGCTGGGACTAACAATATCAGGGAGCAACACTGTTCATGCAAAGCTGGGTAGGTCTTTATTCCCTTCTATAATCGTTATTACAAAGCAAACGGACTATACGAGTATAACGTTGTATTTATTAGCAGTTTGTGCTAGCATATCAACAACCGGTATGAGAACCGAAATCATAACCTAAAAGATTAAAACGGTCTAACTAGTATAACTTCACACTCACAGTAAGGTTAGAAGTAAAAAAAGATGTGCTTGTTGATCTTTGCGGGGTTTAGCTGACTGAGGATGTCCATACAGTTTAATCCAAACACCACACTTGTCACTGTCAGGATTTTACTTCGGTTTTGGGAAGGGAAAAAACGTACACCCCCTCCAACCTCTATGGGAAATGCATATCTGTGTTGCAAATGCCCAAGGCACAACATTTAACCTTATTTTGGATAAAACTTTGACGGCAATAGCCTGCTGAGACCAAAAATATGAGACGCCTGTGTTGAAAGTCAATGAAGCGCTGTGAAAAAGTGTCGGACCTCTGTGGGAGCTGGTTCTTGGCTGGGCTGTGATTGGTCAATATACATTCTAGGGCGTGGCTTAGCCAAAGGTGAATTGAAAATTATGAAATCAGTTGACATCCAAACAAAATGCTCCACTCTTCTCCACAATGGTAACCCACTGTAATTTATATGGTTTAATACAGTATTTCTGAGTTGCTAAAACACTAAAATCCATTTGCAAAACCAAAGTTGCAAGTGTACAAACCACTTTATTGATTGAATCACACAGTTTGCAGAACTTTAAACACTTCTCATGTGGTTAGACACAACTAGCAAATCAGAATCACTGTTTGAGCAAAACTGTAAACACATTGTCATTCTCAAAGCACATGTAGCATTGTGGTGCACTTCAACTCAGAATGGCACAACACAGCCCCAAAAGTGAAATACAAGTAACACACTGTTGTCATCGGTAACACACAATCACTCAAAATTGAACACACCTGTCTCAAATCATTAATGTGTTGCACCTACAGTAATGTGAATATAAAGCCATGTCAAATCCAAATGGCATGTGTGATTTTCACAATGGAGGGCATGAGAGAAAGTGGAAGTGGAAGTGGAAGTGGAAGTGGAAGTGGAAGTGGAAGTAGAAGTGGAAGTAGAAGTAGACGTGGAGGAGGAGGAGGAGGAATAGACAGAAGAGACAACGGAGGAGGAGGAGGAAGAGATGGAGGAGGAAGAGAGAGAGGAGGAAGAGAAAGAGGAGGAAGAGGGAGAGGAGGAGGAGGAAGAGACAGAGGAGGAGGAAGAGACGGTGGTGGAGGAGGAAGAGATGGAGGAGGAGGAGGCGGAGGAGGAAGAGACGGTGGTGGAGGAGGAGGAGGAGGAGGAAGAAGAGACGGAGGAGGAAGAGGAAGAGACGGAGGAGGAGGAGGAAGAGATGGAGGAGGAAGACATAGAGGAGGAGGAAGAACAAGAGCCATCATTTCCAATGAAATTAGAGCAACAATCATACACCATGTTCTGGTTCATGGAATGAGTATGAGGGAGGCAGGACTACGTGTTCAACCAAATATAAGCAGGTTCTCTGTGGACTCCATTGTCAGGACATTCAGAGAAGAGAACCGGTAAGTTTACTATCATTTATGGTCCCTCAAACTTACAGTACAGTATGTACAGTTGTGGAACGTCTCAGTAAATTACTGTAACATCACCACAAATTGACCCTTTTCTAGCAGTATTACAGTAAAACTAATAGTATTACTGTAAAATACTGTATATATTTAATCTATTGTACATATTTGGTGACATTGCATTAGGTCTGTTTGTACAATTCTAACAAGCGGTTTTATTTGCTAGAATTGAAAGACTGCCACATGCCGGTGGAAGGAGAGGTATGTTCTCACAACAGCAGGAGACCATCATTGTCAATATTGTCCTTCAAAATAATCTCATTCGTCTGCGTGAAATAAAACAGCGAGTTGAGGAAGACAACGAGAACTTTGAAGGAATCAACAGTGTGAGTCTCTCCACAATTGACAGTGTCCTGAAACGCAACCTGATAAGTCTCAAACAAGCCTACCGCGTACCATTCGAGAGAAATTCTGAGAGGGTAAAAGAGCTACGATATCAATATGTACAAGTAAGTAATCATGTTCAGAGATTATACAGCACTATTGAGTTTCTGTACATCTTCACTGTTGAATGAAATGCAGCACATGTATACAGAGCCATGAAGCCTGGAATGCTATATCATTTACGTTATATAAAAAATTTGCTTATTTTCATTTCTATAGAGAATGTTTCAACTGGATTCCATTGAGAGGCCTCATGAGTGCATCTTCTTGGATGAAGCTGGCTTCAATCTCGCCAAGAGGAGAAGAAGAGGCCGCAACATTATTGGTCAACGAGCCATTGTAGAGTGGTGGCAACGTGACCATATGTGCTGCCATCAGCAGCTACGGGGTCATTCACCGCCATATGACTTTGGGACCTTACAACACTGCCCATCTTATTACGTTTCTGTATGCTCTACAGGAAGCATTACTGAGACGTGAACAGAGAGGTGATGAGCAGGCTGAGCATCCCATGTACGTGGTAATCTGGGACAATGTGAACTTTCACCGTGGTCCTAGAATACGTGAGTGGTTTGAAAATAACCCACGTTTTATAAATGTGTGCCTCCCACCATACTCGCCCTTCCTTAATCCCATTGAATAATTTTTTTCTGCATGGAGGTGGAAGGTCTATGACCATATCCATATGCACAGGAAAATCTCCTTCAGTCAATGGATGCAGCATGTGACAACATTGGAGTGGAATCGATTCAAGGTTGGATTCGTCATGCTAAAGGATTCTTTCCCCGTTGTTTAGCAAGGGACAGGATTGCCTGTGACGTTGATGAGGTCCTGTGGCCTGACCATGCCCAGAGGCATGATGCTGAGGCAGAATGATTCCGAAACATTGCTACCAATATGCGGCATATATTGTTTGTGACTATATTTGTGTGCAGGATTGTGCAAGTACTTTATAATAAATCAAATTTTTTCCCTACTCTGCCTTGAGTGCAGTGTTTTCCATTTATCTCTGTAGTGTGTAATGACTGCTGTGTAGTGTTTATGCATTAGCTGGATGTGTGTGATATCTGAAAACAGTGTTTGGTTTTGGGTAAAGATAACATCATTCTGAAGCAATTGTTTAATATAGCAAGACAAGTTAAAGGTTTTGACAGTGCAGCTTAAGTTTGGTGATTTGTGTTTAAGGTTTTGGGAAGGCGAGAGAAATTTTCAAAAAATGTGTTTTAGCAACTCAGAAATACTATAATTCCAATGTAATTTAACATTAAACACTACACACTATCAAGTCTTACCCTTTTCTAAATTTCTTAAAAAAAAACAAAAAAAAACAAAACATAAAATAACACTTTATTTTAACATTTATTCTCTCTTAATTCAACCATATGCAAAGCATGCTGGAAACTAAAAGCACTGCCCAGTTTCAGTTAAGGCAACACAAATCAATCATGTAATCCAACACAAACGGATTAAGTAAACGTAAGTTGTTCGTAGATTTAAGCAGATTGAACACAATAAAATTAAGTTCAGGCAAAACGGCTCGCACTATACTGCCACCCTCTGGATGTACACTTTTTTTACTTAACATAAATGGTTTGTGTTTAGACAACACATTAGGATTTTGTACTGTCAAGTTGAGACACAATTACATAGACTTTAATAGAAAAAAACATGTAAAGTCAAAGAACACAATTATTATAAGTAAACTATATATAAATATATTATGTAACGTGCACAACCTCCATAGTTCATACTTTTAATTTATACAGTTTTCAAGCATCTTCTCAAATCATACACTATTTTGTTTGCAATTCAATCTTTAGGATGACTTCATTCAAATCTTCATCTAAAAGTACTGATTATGCATATTGTCCATGCTTGTGTCGGAAGTGACCAACTGGCATTTATTGTCTTTGGGTTTTTTTTCCTCACCAAAACACTTTTGTCCACCTTCTCTCTCTTTTATATCTCTCTTTCTTTTTCCTCCGCCCACTACAACCACTCGCTCTCTTTTTCCCGTCACGGGTCTTTTAGAGTCTTTGTCTCTCCGTCCCACTGCAGACGTTCGTTACTCCCCTTCTTCTTTTCTCCCCTCAACCCTTTTTTTCTCTATTGCTGTCTTTCTTATTTTCCTCCCTCTCTTTCTCTATCTTTCACCCCCTTTTCACCTGGAAAGAGGCTCAGTTGTGGCTCTGTGTCTCTTGGGGTGTCCCGTCAGATTCTGATCAGTGGGGTGTCTCTTTGTCCTCTTTCATTCAGGTCACAATAGGGCCGCGGAATGCCAGCGTGTCCGTGTCCAATCCTTACTTGCCCCACAATGTCCCTGTGTCTATAACAGATCGCACAATCTGGTTATTTGGTTTGCCAGGAGTCAATAAAAACGCAAGGCCTTGAAAAGATGACCCCGTCCAGCCTGTGAACCCCTCCCAGTGCTTGTACAGGTCCTCCCTCGGATCAGACCCTCCTGTCTCACGTTTGCTCTCAATCACTTTATTTATGAAGAGGGATTGATGTACAGTTGGTGGTTATTCACTAATTAAGAGGACTGACATCATTAAATGATCTTTGTTCCACCACATACACAAACAATCCCATGGGAGAATAATCTCCAAACGAAATCAAGGTACCAAAAGGGGGTTTCTGCAGTGATGCCGTTGAAGAACCATTTTTTGTTCTTCAAAGAACATTTCCTTGGTCAGTTCTTAAAAGAGCACACTTAGAAAAACACCTATTGTATAATGGAAAAATCTATGGATGTTAAACCATCAATTTCAATAAATAACCTTTATTTTTAAGAGTGTAGACTGAATTCTTCTGTTCTCTACCACATTATAACACCAGATAGAAGTGGCCTTTCGAAGAGATCAGATTAGACTCCTGAAATTAATTAATCCCACTTTATCCTGTTTCATACACTACACTGCCTTAATCCTGTCTAATGACAAAGGTTTCATGTCCTTTGAGATTATTTTGTAGTTTTAAGGTTTGTTTTCCATTCATAAACTTAGTGAGTTGCCACTGAAGTGTAAATAAGAATAAGAACGTCATAGGGACATATGTACAGTTAATCTGTGTCCTGTCTTAGGGTTAATTATGTAATGCGTCCCAGTAAATCTGACCCTTATTGATGCTGGAGGGCGGTTGGAAGTGTGGATGATGGGATTTAGACCCTATTGAAGTCACTGAGGATCCTTGACACCCTCAAGAGAAGTAGCTATCAACTACTTAATTTAAAGCCTCTTAAGAGCTGTAGAACACATATCCTCCATCCCAGCTTAAGTGTAGTTTAGATACTCTCTATTGATTATTTTCAACACAAAGTTTAATTGATTGTGGAAATAAAGCTCTATTCTATATTCCATATTCTATTCTATTTTATTCTATTCTATTATTCCATAATGTTCTATAGTGATGGATAATACCATGGTGGCTATTTTACTTTTTTCATTTATTGTTATCGGATTAAATTGGGTATTTAATTTGTGTGTGCTCATTTTAAGTTTACCTTAGCCATCATCTTGCACTCACTGGAAATAGATCTGTGAAAAATAAAATAAAATCTAATATATCTAAAAATCTTATAAAATTAAATTAAATCTAATCAAAATTCTTTTTTTTTGTCCTGCATAAATTATAATGTTGAAACTGGGAGTTTTAGTATGCTAATTTAATCATATAACAATAACAATTTATTTTAATGATTGTATAATAAAATTATACTTATGATTATATAGTAAAATAACAGTTATATTTGGGGAATGAAAAATTAAGATTTTTTGTGGTTTTTGCATTTAAATACAGTTTTAATTTTAAAATGTTTAATATAAATAAATATTTTACGTCATCCTGTTGCACCATTGGAGGTAAGAACCATTTTCATTTTAATCTGATTTTAGTTTATAAGGTTTCATTGATAATCTCTTTAGACAAAATAGCATAGAATTTTATTGATCATTAGTGGCTAGCAAAATAATTATTAGATTGGTATTTCCCAGAAATTTATATTGGTGCATATTGTTTTGCTTCTGTTCCATGTTTTGTTCCACCATATATATATATATATATATATATATATATATGGATGGATGGATGGATGGATGGATGGATGGATGGATGGATGGATGGATGGATGGATAGATAAATAGATACCCAATGCAAACTATGAAACTTTTGAAGATTTCTAACTAACAATGACTATGTCTTCTTTGATCTAAGTGTGGTGAAAAAACACAGACCTCTGCAAATTGTGCACGTCAGTAGAATCTCAGTGTGACATCAAAACCTGATGGGCCGCAGATAGTGTTCATGCTAAAACCCTCTGGCTTCACTTTGTTTCTGCCTCTCTATATATATCTCACATACATAAATGTTTTAAACTAAAACATCTAATGAAAGTACTTCACTACCAAATCCTTTTTTTCTCCATTCTGAGGCAAAACAGCAATACAGCTTGTAGTTTCAGAAGCAATTGTCTTGTCATTGCCTTGCAGAGAACCAGACGTTCAAAGTAACCATATCATATAGCTTCCACTGTGTGAACCCATAATAACCTGGAAAGACATTTATGACCTGAAACAATCTTCACAGCTAGATACTCCATTAGTGTCCTCTTTGCCTGTGGCTCCAGCGTCAGTCTGTGTTAACTTGCAGTTATATGAAGATAATGCTGAACTAAAGCCTATGAAACACTATTGTATTGTCCTCCATCACCTGTTGTCCACAGATGCCTGGCGGGTGAGAGCCTCCTACGATGTGGATGGCCTAAGGCCATGTGTCGTCCATCTTGGTAACCCTTCTTTCTATAGGCATTGTTCCCTGACCTTTAGCCTCTTCAGAGCATCTTCAGCCCAATCATCAGTTCCACTGCCCCCCCCCCCTTCCTTTCAGATGATGGGGGTTCTAACATAGATATCTTGCTGAGAGTGATGTGACCTGGTCATTTAGCAACAGGTGATAAAATTAAGAGGCTACATGATCTCTTGCTTTCACCCACTGGATATAATTTCATTGTTGAATCGGGGTTATGTAAAAACAAATCAAATCACTTCTGGTTGAGGGCTTTTGTATGTGCTTAAAGGGTTAGTTCACCCCAAAATGAAAATTCTTTCATTAATTAATCACCATCATGTCGTTCCAAACCCATATTTCTTTCGTTCATCTTCGGAACACAAATGAAGATCTTTTTGATGAAATCTGAGAGCTTTCTGTACTCAGCATTGACAGCTTTGCAACTAGCACTTCGATGCTTCAAAAAGTTCATATTGTTAAACTAATACTACATATGGATGGAGTGATTTAGTGATTTAGCTCCAACGTACTGTGTGACACACAAGATTGAACTCTCTTTGGTTCTTGCAGAATCTCAAGCCTACTGCATAACATGAGAATGAACCTCATTGGTTCTTCAGGAAGCTTAAACGTACATGACACACAAGATTGGACATCATTGGTTCTTGCTGAAGTTAAAGTTTACTGCATAACATGAGAATGATCCTCAATGGTTCTTCAGGAAGCTTAGCGTGACACATAACACAAGATTGAACCTCATTGGTTCTTGCAGAAGCTCAAATGTACTGGGTAACACAAGAATGAACCTCATTGGTTCTTGCGGAAACTCAAACGTATTGTGTAACATGAGAATGAACCTCATTGGTTCACTGTCAGAAAAAAAGGTACAAAAGCTGTCACTGGGGTGGTACCTTTTCAAAAAGGTACACTTTTGTACCTAAAGGGTGCATATTGGTACCATAATTGTACAAATATGTACCATGAAGGTACCAATATGCACCCTTTAGGTACAAAAGTGTACCTTTTGAAAAGGTACCGCCCAGTGACAACTTTCGTACCTTTTTTTTTGAGAGTGTTCAGGAAGCTCAAACGAACTTCGTGACACACAAGATTGAACCTCATTGGTTCTTGCTGAAACTCAAACGCACTTGTTAACACGATAACCTCAACGGTTCTTCAGGAAGATCAAACGTACTGCGTGACACACAAGATTGAACCTTATTGGTTCTTAAGGAAGCTCAAACGTGCTGCGTAACACGAGAATGAACCTCATTGGTTCTTGCAGAAACTCAAACGTACTGCGTGACACACAATATTGAACCTCATTGCTTTTTGCCACCTACAAATTATTGTAGGTGTATATGCATAATGATTGGAAAGAAAACAGTCAAATGACAAAATCTATGGCATAAAGATTTCATAACCATGTAATAACAAACTTACACTCTTGTAAAACATTTTAATTTGATTAGAATCTGGATAATCAATAACATTCCATTTCACAGCAAAATGATTCAGAGTGATCCAAATTATGCTGTTCCGAACATTGCACAGTAATGTTGGTTTAATGTATGTTTATTTCATGTCATTTTCTAGTACCAAATTCCTTCCATCATCATAATCATAATCTCTTTCTGATCTCCCATGGTGAAATGATCTCCTCAGCTCTAAAGAAACATTTAATCTGCCCCCTTCAGCCTGTGCGCCTCGGTCTCCAGCAGAGAGGTTTAATTGAAGCTGCTCTCACACCTTTGGTCACTGTTATGAATGGTTATATGGTCAGATGAGCATGCCAGCCACAAAATTGACACAGCAATATGATGATTCAGGCAGGAGTGTTTCTGGAAGAAAATGTCATGTTTCAGCCTTAACACTGTATATTAAAGGTATTGCTTTTGCTGCCATGAGGAGTTTAAGTTTAAAAATGTCTAAAAAATGACTGTTTAATTATTATTATTATTATTGCATGCTATTCTGAAGTTCTAACCACTAAGAACTGTATGCAATACTACAGAAATAATTAATTTCTGTCTCTTTACGCTGACATTTTCAAGCTGATCTAACAGAAACAGCAGGTGAGTTGGATTAATGTTAATTTTTATTTATTTATTTTTTAGCTGAATAGGCCCAAAAACAATTTTTGCTTGCTTCCTAGCATGCACTGGGGCATACAAATTTAATATGGTTTCTGTTTTGGGTATTTGACAATTTAATTTACAATAAGGTTTTTTACACTATTTTCAAATGGTTGGCATAAGATTTTTGGAATGTGAAATTGTTATTCAGAAAGGATGCATTAAATTGATCAAAATACATTATAATGTATAAGATATCTATTTCAAATAATTTCAATTAAATTATGTAATTTTGAACTTTCTATTCACAAACAAGAAAATAAAAAGTATCATGGTTTCCACAGAAATATGAAGCAGCACAACTGTTTTCAACATTGGTAATAATCAGAAATCTTTCTTGACCACCAAATCAACATATTACAATGATTACTGGATCATGTGACACTGAAGACTGGAGTAATGATGCTGAAAATTCAGCTTTGTCATCGCAGGAATAAATTACATTTTTAAAATATTAAAATAGATTATACAGTTTTTCTCAAATGCTAAAACACATTTCACAAACGTTTCGTCCATGTTCTCCAATGTCTAAACACAACACCCTTTTCTAAAGCAACATAAACACAACCACACCTTCTCCCTTCAAAACTCAAACTTTCACACCAAAAGAGCAGCTCGAAGCTTTCAAAAATGTAAACACTATACACATCATTACACACTACAGGAAAACAATTGAAAACACAATGCTCAATTTGTGAGAAGGTTCATTGTATCATAACTGCCAATGCATATTTTTAGAAACTTTACAGTAATGGATCTTCTTAGATCTCTGCAGAGGATTAATTATTTAGATTTGTGAGTTTCATATGAAGAGTATAAATCTATAGTAAATTCAGTACACTACTGTAACACAACTCAATGCAAAAACAGAATCTATTGCACACAACAGTACTCTTGAAAACATGATCAAGGTGTGAAGTTTTTTTTTACTGTAATTTATTTTATTTACACCACAATCACTGTGCGGCATCATGTCGCTGAGCTGCATCGGGCCACATCACCTCATCCACATTGCAGGCTATATTGTCTCTTGCCAGGCACCGCGGGAAAAACGCCCTGGAATGGCGGATCCATCTTTGGAAGTTCTCCACTGGGATGTCATTGTCAACACACGCCAGTTCCATTGGCCTTAGGAGGTTCTCTAGTGTATGGTTGTCTGTCATAAACCTTCCATCTCCACGATGAGAAGAACTCCTCTATAGGGTTCAGGAAAGGGGAGTAGGGTGGCAGACAGACATTTACTGTAGTCTGATGAGGAGTCAGATGAGGTTGTTCTCACGAACCATATCCACAATGAGGGTTTCTTGTGCCGCTGTAAATATGGCAACCCTCACACCTCTATGTGGCATTCTTTCAACTCTAAAGAAAGAAGCGTGTTGTCAATTGACATGTTTTACAATACAGTAACAACTGATTTGAAACTAATAGACTACTTTCACATGCAGGCTTGAAAAATTGTATTGTGACTTAGAAAGCAATAGAGTACAATACCTGTTGTGTTACCTGAGTTTCCCACCATTAGCAACAGGTGTTTTCAATTTTGAGTTGTTGTGTGTAATGAATGACGCCAGATGTGTTCATTTTGTTCAAATATTGCTGACTGTGGCAAGCATTTTGCATCACATGAGCTTTCATTTGAGAATATGAGCAGAGTTCTTTTGCAACTTGTGTTTTAGCAAGGAAAAATGTGTTAAGATTTATGTGAACGGAGGATTGTGTTTTGTGACTTGTGTCTTCATGTGAAATGTGTTTTTGATATTGGAAAATGATGGCTAGATTTAGTAAATGTGTTTAGACAACTGGTCATTTGGTTTAGAGGATTGGCTTTTGTGTTTTAGCATTTGAGAAAAACTGTATTATTATTATTATTGTTTTGTTTGTTTTAGTTGACATTTTAACTCTTAAGTTTAATTAATACATTTAATAAAAGCAAGTGCACAAAGTGCTCACTCCCGAGAAACGCAGGTGGGACGAGGCGCTGACGCCTGCTGCTACTGTTTTCAATAGGACCAAACACGATTCCCTGTTTCTCCCTGCAGTGATTCTGTTCTGTCCTGTCTGTCAGTGCAGATATTATGCTAAGCCCTCCAAACTATCCTTTATATATATGGTTGCCATAGCAGCATTATTCCTGGGGAGTAGCAACTTCAAATGATTCTAGAGGCTTTTGGGGTTTGAACCTCAAAAAATGTATGTGTGTCTGAGAAAAAGGGGTAGAGAAAGAAAAAAAATGAAGGTCATGATGGAAAACTTTTTTATTTATGTAAATTTGCCAGATCTAGATCAGAACTATAGTGTCAGATTATAGTTACCACTATACCACATTCACGCCATAATTTTTCGGTTTGGATAACCAAACCACTTCAAATTTCAGATAGAAATCTTCTCTATCCTCTTTTAAATGACCAGTCTCATGCCAATGTTTAGCCAAATAGGGGTTTTATTTATTTATTTATGTATTTATTCCAGGGGGTTTTATACCAGTCTGATACCAAGAGCAAACCAGAAGTGCCAGATTCATCACAGACACCAGCAATAATTAATCAGCTGAGGGAAAGGTTTGTTTGTTTTTACACAAGTCTGTAGCTGTTTTCTGTCACTTATTTGATTTGCCCACGGATTGTGTTCTACTTCAACATCTTCTGAAAATCAGTTAGCAAGGAAACTGAGAGAGAGAGAAAGAGAGAGAGAGAGAGAGAGTGAAAGAGAGAGAGAGAGAGAGAGAGAGAGAGAGAGAGAGAGAGAGAGAGGTGTGTGTGTGTGTGTGTGTGTGTGTGTGTGTGTGAGAGAGAGAGAGAGAGAGAGAGAGAGAGAGAGAGAGAATTGAATTTGAAAACACCTTTATTACAAATTTCCTTTTTTTTCAAAACATTAAAAACAACCTACTTAAAATAAATTACATAAATTGAATAAAACAAAGATTGTCATCTACCACAGAGCACAAAGCCTCTCCATAACACCAAACATCCTCAAACATGGCAAGACATGAAGTAGCTTTATAAAACCTAAAATCAATCAAAATTCTTGACTTCACCATGGCACCAAACATAGACACCAGATCAAAATCTTGATTTTTTTCAATTTTTTCTTTCCGACTCATGTATATTGCCATTTTACTTTTGCCCAAAACAAAATTCAACAACTGACACTCTCTCTTTCTTCTCTTTGTATATTTTACCCCAAAGATAAAAGCTTGCATGGAAAATTCTTCATTAAAAGACTTAAACAAATTTTGTAAAAAAACAAATAAAGGTTTAAGTCTATGACAACTCATAAAAACATGAAAAACAGTCTCCCTTCGTGGGCAAAATGGGCATTCGTGGCCTACCTCAGGATTCAACACAGATATAAAGGCATTTACAGCGATAATACAATGTAAAACCCTCCACTGCAAATCTCCAATTTTCTTATTTAATGGTGGCTTGTAAAAAGTTCTCCAATTTGGCTTAAAAACTTCATCCAAACCTAACACAGTTCGCCAAGGTGTATCATTTTTCTCATTTAATGCTTTTTTATTAAAACATTTCACACATGACTTGTACAATCTCTTACCATTCACATCTTCAAAGTCCAAAACCACTGCTTTTTCAGATTCCAGGAAAATTCCACCTTGCTCCTCTAAATTAGGCGAAACCATCAACCTTGGAAAACAGTCTTTAACATCAGGAGTAATTTCTCCCTCACAATGTTTCTTGAGTAACTCAGTCTCTTCCACTGTAAGGATAGTCTGTATCTTTCGTAATAGTTTTTCAACCACTCGAGTGGATCTAATCCCCAGTTGTGTTGCCACTGCATCCACTTCAATAAAATCTGGTCCTGCCAGACTCATCAACTGACGAAGAGTCACCAATTTAGCCTTTACAAAGGCTTCTGTCAGTGACACTGATGCATTAGTAATGTCCAGTCTTGCACCATAAAGCAAAGGCTCTTCCAAAAGCCAATACAATGATGTGGGATTGTTTATCCTTTGGAGCTTGAAAAGACTCCATACTTTAAAAAGATTTCGATAAAAAACTGGGAATTTCTCCACATTTAAAGTTTTTGGATCCAATAAAAATAAAGATTTGTCCAGAGTTAGCCCTGCAGCAGTTTTTAAGATAGCACTTGCCACTGGTCTCCAACTTACAGACTCTGGGCCTGTCAGGAAACGTTGTATGAACTGTGCACGAAATGCTGCTGTCCGACTTTGTAGGTGCACAAGCCCTTGACCACCTTCTTCCTTTGGCAAGTACAAGATGTTATGAATCACCCAGTGCATCTTATCCCAGAAGAAGTCTATCAACATCGACTGTATCTTAGCAAGAAAAAGTAGTGGTGGGTCAACACAAATCAGTCGATGCCAAAGAGATGAAGCAACAAGGTTATTAATAATAAGGGTTCGACCCCTATAGGACAATATTTTCTTAATCCACTTCCATTTGTCCAAGCGGCCCTTTATTTTCTCAATCATCCCTTCCCAATTTTTTAATTGAAAAGACTCATCCCCCAAATAAACTCCCAAATACTTTATCCCATCTTTCTTCCATGTCAGACCACCAGGGAGTTTGGGGGGCACTGTTATCCGCTCTCCCACCAAAACAGCCTCACTCTTTGACCAATTCACTTTTGCAGCTGATACCATTTCAAACTCATCCAAAGTTTCCATTAAAAGGTTTACATCATTTTGTTCTTTTACAATTACAACAACATCATCAGCATAAGCTGATAAAACAAAAGAACTTTCACAATTCATTAACGTGAGGCCATTTAAAACCCTTCTCAATCTTTGCAAAAGTGGTTCTATTGCTAATGTATAGAGCATGCCTGATAATGAACATCCTTGCCTCACTCCACGCTGAACTTTAAAAGGAAAACACAAGCCACCATTAAATTTCAACATACTCTCAATGTCATTATATAATACTTTAATATGATCTTTAAAAACCAAATTAAAACCAAAGGCATCTAGAGTCTTCCATAAATAATCATGCTCTACGCGGTCAAATGCCTTTTCCTGATCAATGGAAATCAAGCCAAAATTCACACCACAAATCTTTGAAAGATCCATCAAATCTCAGATTAAAAAAATGTTATCAAATATAGATCTTCCAGGCACACAATAGGATTGGTCAGGACTAATTATATCATCTAAAACTTTCCCTAATCTAATCGCCAATACTTTAGACAGAATTTTATAGTCAGAGCACAGTAAAGACACTGGTCTCCAATTTTTAATATCACTCAAATCTCCTTTCTTTGGGAGGAGTGTAAGAACTGCTCTCCGACTACTACGTGGTAAAAAACCACAGAGCAAACTATCACTGAGAACTGCAAGCAAGTCTTCTCCTATAATGTCCCAGTATGCTTTATAGAATTCAAAAGGAATCCCATCTATCCCTGGAACTTTCCCATTTTGCGTACTCTGGAGAGCTTCATACAGTTCATTTAAAGTTATACGTTCACTAAGTTTTTCATTGGCACTTTCTGACAATTTTGGCAGATCTTCAAAAAAGCAACCATCAACATCTTGATCTTTCCTAATATCAGAACTATAAAGATTTGTATAAAATGTAACAGCTCTTTCTCTCATTTCGACTGGGTCTGATAACAGAACCCCAGCTTCAGACCTTAAATTCTGAATATAACGTCTTTGACCGTTCTTTTTTTCCAATCCGAAAAAAAACTTTGATGGAACATCCATCTGCTCTACATCCTGGAAGCGTGATCTGACCAATGCCCCTTGTGCCTTTCTTTTATAGAATTCAGACAATGCTGATTTTTTCATAAAAAGAGAATCTAAATGGTCTTGATTTCCTGTTTCTTGGATTAAAACTTCAATTTCTTTAATTTCTTCTTCCAACTTCTTTATAGACTGAGTTAAAAATCTTGTGACATTTAGAGTATATTGTTGACATAGTTGCTTAATGTTTACTTTCCCAATATCCCACCATTCCTGTAAAGAGGAAAATTGATCTTTTTGTTCTTTAAAAGACTCCCAATAAAACCTAAAAACATCTTTAAACTGTAAATCTGACAGCAAAGTCACATTAAAATGCCAATAAGAACTACTTAATTTAACAGACCTAACAATCATTCTACACACAACCAAACTGTGATCAGAGAAACCTACAGGAAGAATTGAGCTATTTACAAAAAAACTAAGATGATGCTTGAAGACATAAAACCTGTCTAATCGTGCCATTGACAACACATTTTCACGCGCATGCGTCCATGTGTATTGTTTAACATCACGATTAAAATTTCTCCATACATCACCAAGCTCATTCTCTTCTATCATTTCTATCAGTTTTCGGCGTGAAGCCATATGTGGTTCTACATGATTCCTATCTATATTTCTCTCGACACAATTAAAGTCTCCTCCCACAACCAAAAAAACTTCATTATCACATTGTTCTATTACTGTATTCAATTGATCTAAAAACAACATTCTTCCTATCTGTGAGGTTGGTGCATATACACAAATAAAAACAAAAACATGATCTTCAAAATGAGCTTTTATCTTTAACAATCTACCTTTTACAATCTCCTCTACTGAACAAGATGAGGGAGCAAAATTTTTATTAAACAAAACTGCAACTCCTCCACTGAGTGAAGTATTGTGGCTCAGAAAAAGAAGACCACCCCATTCCTTAGCCCACTCGACAGCAATTTCCACATCACTATGTGTCTCCTGTAAAAACAGGACATCAATTTTATTCTGATTTGCTACTTCATAAATCTGCGCTCTCTTTCTGCAATCTCTAGCCCCATTCACATTTAGAGATGCAATGCGAATGTCGTTCATAATTAAAAATGAAAGAGAAACTACAGCACAGAGAGCAATACATCCAGTAAGGGCATAAATACTAAACCATTTCATCATCATTGTTCAATTGGAGTTGAATTTTTGTGACAATTTTTTTCAGACGGTATACTTCTTTATCTGTAAATCTTCCTTCACTCATTAAACTCCTAATATTTTCCAGAAGTCTCCTGAGATCTGGAAAATATTCCTCAACTTTCACTCCTCTCATATTTTTGGTCACTTTCAAGAATTTCTTAATCTCATCCACTCCATATTCAAGACATGACCAACTGGATTGTGAACAAACGGAGCCACTAGAGTCAGAACACTCACCCTCACTGCTTTCATTGTCCACTTTATTCCCTTCTTGGTTCTTTCTAGCCTGTTTCAACACCATGCTCTTGTCATTTTTCTTCCTCTTCAGAGGTGTTTTAAAAACAACCTGATTCATATCCATTAAAGTGTCCTCATTTTGAAATACACTCTCGACTTGTGACTCAGTATCAGAAAACTGATTTAAGCTCATTTGTGTATTATCAAGAGCTTCTCCATTGTTGCTTTCAACACTCTCATAGTTTACAATTTCAGCAATTTTGGCATTTCTTTCATCAATTTCAATACTTTCTCTTGTTAGATCAGATTCAACATTTTTTTCTACAGGCACTTCTTTTGGGCCACTAGAATTCGGTGCGTTGGAAGTACTGGCGACTTCTCCGTCTTTACTCTGCGCCGCGTTACCTTGTACGGCATCATTCTGCTCACTGCCCTGAGCGCTGTTTTCCGGGCACGCACGGATCAAATGACCAGACTTTCCGCAACCAAAACACCTCATCGTGTCAGTAGTTACAAAAACGGTGTAATCAAAATCATCCACTTTAAATTTAAAGTTTACATCGAGATCAGTTCTATTTCCGTTCAGAATCATAAACGTGAAACGCCTGAACGACACTACATGTTTCACCAACCCCGATTTACATCCTATAGCGATCTTTTTTATAGGAGCAATCAGTTTGCCAAAGCGTGACAATTCCTTCATCAACATCTCGTCTTTAATAAAGGGAGGTACATTTGAAATGGTGACCTTTTTAGCGGGAGTAGAAAGAGGTAGTACTGGAGTAAATAACCCACGGATGTTTATTCCCTTATCAACAACTTCATTCGCTTTTTCGACTGTATTCAAAAACAGTACAATTGAGTTATTCATCTTAGACGCCGCTAACACACATTCATGACCAACAACATCACCGACCGCAACACTACACTCCTCCACACTCCCCGCAGCCACCTTCACACCGTGGCGCCGCGTGAGTGAATCAAGTGCACTTTGAGTTGCCATGCTTCCCAGTGCAAAACACTGGATAAGACAGGCACTCAATACTTCACAACAAATAAACAAACAAAACAAACAAAAAACACAAAAAAGTAAGAGGGGGGAAAATCTTTTAAAGCCACAATGGGCACAAAAAAAGACCACTCACTCACCACACCACTCACTCCGCTCAACAAACGCCCGCACATGCGCACAGAGAGAGAGAGAGAGAGAGAGAGATCTGGTTTGCTGGTTGACCGTGCAGAAACATTAAACAGCATATGGGTGACTCAGCTCATTAGTGCATCTCTGTGTTGGATAAATGGACTAGTCCACTGAATGATGAGCTCATTTACACACACACACACACACACACACACACACACACACACACACACACACACACACACACACACACACACACACACACACACACACACACACACACACACACACACACACACACACAGTGATAGTCAGAGACACGAACAGATCCGGGTATCAATACTGTGACCCAAATGATAGCCTTTGTGAATAACTTAAACGATTCTAAATTGAATATGTAATTGTTTAAAACTTGTGACCAGCCAGCACCTTCATTGATGTGGAAAATAACGACGACTTGTTCCAAAAGTCCTTTGGTAAATGTCGTGTAAAATTTAATTAAACAAAATTAATAGAACTGAGGATGTTTAAATGCTCACAGACCATTCGCGTTACTCTATTATTTTACTTTTTTCATTTCTATCACAATATTGAGTAGGCTAAATCTCATCAACAATGGGTAAAATATTCTAAATGTGGCTTAATATGTATTATCTAATATACAATAAATCACATCTCTGAAATAATTTAGATTACATAAACAGATTTTTGTGGCGTGAAGTGTGAGTGGCGGTGTTACAGTATTTTGCTTTACGCAGAATCTATTCAATCATAAACGTCTTTTTTCACGTCAGTAACAAACATGAGATTGTTTTTTTAACAACAAATTGACATTATTTAAATGATCTAAATTTTAAAAGGATTATGAAACAAGACAAGATTTTGTTTTCATTTCACTGCAGCTTTTATTTATTTTTATTTTTGTAATAATCTGCTTTTAATTTTAATGTAATGAAAAGAAACGTGTTTTAAAACGAAACTGCTGCTTTAAGACAGACCGGTGTCACGCTGAAAAAAAATTGTGAAATTAAACCAAATTGTCAAAATACCTTGTGCAAGATGTTCAAAACGTTCACAGAAACACAAAGGCAATGGGTGAAGACGTGCTCAGGGTAATTGGTTTAATGAATCTATTTCGAATTCATTTACAGGTCAGTTGTTGAGACCATTTTTTGGCTGACATTTAAACTTCACCTTATTCGCTTGCATATTGAGAAACATGACAAGAAATAGGCTGCGTTTCTCTTAACCATTTTCCTTTTCTTGTAATAAAACTCAAGTCTAGAAAATGATACAAGCAAAATAAACCATTTTCAAATTCTGAATGTCTTTATTATTATTATTATACACACTGTATCATGTGAGCCTATATTGTGATTGACTAGTGGAGTGAATGTTTTTAAAATATGGATGAAGTTGTTCTGTGCTCTCCAGAAAAAGTGCAAAGGGTCAGTTGTTCCATTTTAACCTCTTGACACTGTTGATTTTATACTCATAGCATAGAGGAGCAATTCATCCACAATGGAGAGACTTCCCATCTTACCGCCGTTGTCAGGACAACCCGAGCGGTATCCATCCCCATAATAAGTTTCAGTTCAAAGCCGGTGACTTACCTCTTTACAACACTCTCATGTCCACCCTCTTCCTTCTCTTTGACTGCTCATTCTGAGACTTAAGGCTTGAGCCCTTGTCCAAATAAGCTAGAGACAAAAGTGTTAGTTTTCGGGGAAGCTGGAAAGAAGGAGTGTGTGTGTGCTTTTTGACTAGAATCTGTCAGAGATGATGCGAATGCAACACGCTGAGGTCGATTGTTGATCTCATAAATTTTTGTAGTTTTAAACATCAAAAATCAAATGTCATAATACATCAAGTTCTCACTGTGTCGGATTCGAATGAATAAAAATAATTAAAATATAACACGTAGCCTAATTTGTATCGTAATATATTTATTCGTTGAAAAAAGAAATGTAGGCTACATTGTGGAAAAATACTAATTAACTTAAACTGCACACCACTCTGGAGACTATAAAATGGTTGAGGCGTTTTCATTGGATGATTTAAAAATAAAATGATAACCATTTCAATCAGGCAGAATCTATCGTTTTATGCAGTTGTGCATTTTGGTGATAACACCGATCAAAATACAAAAACGAGGATGAGGCAACTGTCGACATGGCGCTGTTCTCCATAACGCAATGGCGCGCACTCCAAAAACATGCACCCATGACATAAACATTAAAACTACATTAACTGATGAGCTGTAAATTAGATAGCCAGTTTGAAATAAAAGGTTGAGAATGCTCTCACGAATTAAACTTAAACTCGGGAAAATATCATTGCTCGCCTGTTACGCGAGTGAATTATGAAACTGATTAGTTTAAGATTTTTGACAGAAGTCAATAAGAGAGATCTGAAAATATATGTTGTAACTCACCCAATATGTTTAACAGAGTTACTGAATTCAAACCAAGTGCTGATATAAAATAGTACTGCTCTTTTGTATTTCATTGATGTTCCCCCTCTCATCAAGCGCAGACACTTCTCTCGTAAACGCATAAAACTGGGCGGAGCACCAAGAACCGTCAGCCCTGATTACTCACGGTGAGTAAACGTGTGATTGGTCGAGTGAACAGAATTTGGGAGTTACACAGACCAATGAGATTCTTAGATTTGGGAAACGGGGTTACTGTTGTGAGGGGGCGTGGGGTGCCCTGGAGAGACCCCAGAGATAAGCGCAGTAGTCAGGAGCGCAAAAACACTCAGTAGGATACAGGACGCAGACAGAACCCGAGCAACCGCTACTAGTTCCACTTTGGCGCACTGATTGTACCGATGTACACATTTTGTCAAATTTTAGAGCTTTTCCATCGTATCAAAATGATCAAAATTGATTTCACTCTAACTTCATCACATGGAATGAGTTTTAATTAACCGTATTACGGGCAAGTAACAGACACACAGCTTGTTCATAACTGTTCTTTTTTTAAACGCGGGTGTAATCCCTTTACGCATCTTTAATACAAAATCGTGGTGATGCTACTGGACACCGGCCACCAGATCTCTGGTTTAGGAGTTGGCACGTTCACAAGGCATCACTCGGCTGTGAGCGAGACGCAGGACAGAGATATGAGTTTTATGGAATCTGCTCACATGGGCCCGTTCAAACTCAACCACCCCGAATTGTCCTCGAGCCAGAGCGCAGCTTTTGCGCCCCAAGCTACCAGCTATTCCGCGGCCGCTCTAGGAGTGCACGCGGCGGCGCACGCAGCCTCGTACGCCAGCTCCACTTTTAACTCCACCAGGGAGTTCCTCTTGCGCAGCCGAGGCTTTGGGGATTCGACTCCGGGTAGCGGACAACACTCCATTTTCAGCTCCACAGCAGGGCCTCTCCATCACGCTCACCCAGAAGGTCAGGGTCATCTACTTTTCCCCGGAATTCATGAGCAGCACGGGTCCCATCACGGCTCTCCAAACATCCTGAACGGTCGCCTTGGATTACCCGGTGAGGTTTACGGGCGAACGGAGCAGTACCACCAAGTGCCCAATGCGCGGGCCGATCCTTACAGTCAGTATGGCCTAAATATGAGTATGAACATGGCGCACCATCCCGGCGCTTTCTTCCGCTACATGCGACAACAGTGCATCAAACAAGAGCTCATTTGTAAATGGATCGACCCGGAGCAGCTTGGTGACCCCAAAAAATGCTGCAGTAAAACCTATAGCACTATGCACGAGCTGGTAACGCATGTGTCCACGGAGCATGTTGGTGGTCCCGAACAGTGTAACCACATCTGCTTTTGGGATGACTGTCCACGGGAGAGCAAGCCCTTCAAGGCAAAATACAAACTGGTGAATCACATTCGAGTGCACACGGGAGAGAAACCCTTCGCGTGCCCATTCCCGGGATGTGGCAAGGTGTTCGCGCGTTCAGAGAATTTGAAAATACACAAACGGACACACACAGGTGATTATTTATTAAAGTTATTTAAAATATTACTTGAAATGTTTACATTTCGTTTCAATTGACATTTCAGTTGGTTTTATTGCTGATATAATCTAGGCTACTATTATAGCCTAAATGACATTCAGTGATACCAAAAACAATACTTTGTCTGTGAAGGCTATGTTTCGCATCCTAGAGCAGCTGCTATGCAAGTTAGACATCAGAAATCCTGGAGTGTTATTTTATCAGTTATGTCTGTTGCTTTAAAGCCTAAGTATGAATTGCTGTTCTGTTTGAATGCGTGGATTCGTATAAGGTCCATCACCCCTTTGCAGCATCAAAGTCAGCCTTCTTTTTCAGAGAGTCGTTGTAGAAATAGCGATTCTGCGTGCTAGTTTTAACCAGGGTGCTAAAACGTTTCTATATAAATGTCTTACAGGGGAAAAACCGTTCCAGTGTGAATTCGACGGCTGCGACAGACGTTTCGCCAACAGCAGTGACCGGAAGAAGCACATGCACGTTCACACGTCTGACAAGCCATATCTGTGCAAACTGTGCGACAAGTCGTACACACATCCCAGCTCTTTAAGGAAACACATGAAGGTGAGCATTTAATCCGTCTGACAGTTATTCTCCATTCACAAATGAATTGCCTTAGCCTACGGACTCAGGCTACTCAGAGTTGAGACAAAATTAACTAACGTTAACTGTTCAATGTTGTTTTTTTTTTTTTAGGTTCATGAGGACCAAGGTCCGGTGGTCGACTCCTCTCCTACTGGAAGCTCCGGGTACGAGTCCTCTACTCCGTCCAGTTTGATCTCTCCATGCTCGGAAACGCACAGCACCATGTCGCCCGACTCAGCTGCGCTCAACAGCAGCGGGCACAGCAACTTAACGTCGAATTTTAGCGAGTGGTACGTTTAAGGACCAAAACGACATGTAAATAGTATCCTAAATGAGGGTTTTTGTTCTCAGCATGTCTAAGATTCAGTGTTGCACTGTGACTGAAGTAAGCCGACCAGTTTGTGACTAAAATGAAGGATGTTTTTTATAGGCCTACGAAGAATAAAATGTAGCCTACTTTGGTAATTGGTTTGCAAAAGACGAAGGATGGGTGTATTTTTTTACTGTAAGGTGAGGTCAATTGTTTTACAGTAAGGTCGTGTGAAGTTACCATGTTTGTACAGGCTACAATATCCCTGTCATGTAGATTAGAGCTATTCGACGTTGATTGTTGCCAAGTATTGGGGATCTTAAGTGCCGAGGTCAAATGTAGTGCGTTAAATATGGATACAATTTGTGAATGTATTTTATTGTAAGAAATTATTTCCATATGTAATATGTTACAGATGTCTGGAAATCATTCACTTTCGAGTTAGAGTAATTTTGAGAAAAGCCTCTTGTTCTTAAATTATGGTTATACTTGATAAAATGTACTACAAAATATTTATGGAAAGCTCCTCGATTAAAATGTGTACAGAATTGTTACCTTTAAAGTGTTTGTACATTGTTATTTAGTTTTAAGATGTAAATTCTTGTGATAACAAATGACAAGGAAAATATATGAAGTCAATAAAATGAAACCAAAAATAAAACAAGTCTCGTTATTTTTATACAATTTTAAGAACGCGTTTAATTCATAATGACATAAAGGGGTTTCATTTTGTGTGTGTGTTTTTTTTTTTTTTTTTTTTTTTTTTTTTTTACATTTTTCACATATAAGTCATCACGGGCACAAGACGGTCTGAACGTTTTCTCGTAAATTAAAACTTATTTGTTCAAATAACTTAATTGCTAATTATTATTTTGTATTATTTTTTAAATTACTTGGCCATTTAAACCAAGATAATAAAACGTTTCGGTGAGCTACAGGAACTTTAGAAGTCCTTTAGTGTCCCGAAGAAGACTATCTGAATAAACATACACTGAAATGTAAAGATGGTGTAATTCGATGACTCTGGACCATTATAAAATGTAGAAAATCAAACTCAGATTTATTTATTTATTATTTAGGGGATAAACTAACAACAGTTTCTTTTTATGGGGACACATTAACTAGGCTACAGTTTCAAATTTGTGATTCTAATTTATGGGCACATTATTAGACAGCTTATGAACTTTTGTCCATTTAAAAGCCTATCAGTTAATAAATTATCAAAGAACTATAGGCTATTAAACATTGTGTATGAATTGTACTTACTTCCTCACAAACGCATAATTGTACATTTTTCGTTTTCAGATGCCTAAGGCTATTTTTTTTATTTTTTAAAAGTAGGCCTGTATTTTTGATAGTTAACTTTCACTGTCACTGAATCATTCTTTTTTTTTATGCAGATTTTTTTTTTTAATTTTTGAAAAAAAGATGCTGAAATAGGGTGGACAAAGTGATTACATAATGAATAAATGAATATAATGAATATGATTACATAATCTGGTTTTCTATCTCTATACAACCAGTTGCATTATTACATTAGTTTGAACTGGAATTAGATGGGAACCAATAGGCTATGTAAAACATTACCAAAATACAATTCTTCAACTTTAAACAAACATTACATTCCCAATCAGTATGTCCAGTGTCCCCTCTGTTAGGTCTTCTATCAGGATGGACACTAACAGAGTGGACATTCTTACCTAAAATTAGCCACTGCACCATATACAAAATAAGCTATAGACTACATAGGGTTTATCTAAAAAAAAAATTGATGGGTTATAAAATCGTAATTTTGAAAAACTTTTTTTTTTTTTCATTTTTCCCAGGGTGGACATATGCTATAAGGTTCGCCAAAGATAACTGGGTAAAAATAGAAAATAGTACACTCTAAAAAATGCTGGGTTGTTTTAACCCAATTTTGGGTCAAATATGGACAAACAATATTGAAACGAATGTAGGCTAGCTGTAGTTTTTTTTTTTTTTTTTTAATAAAAAATCACCTAACCTAGGCTATTGCAAGTGTTGCAATATCAAGACATGGAATAGCCTACACTGAGATCATATGAAAAATGGTGATATATGGTGATCCGAAATGGAAATGCTGTAAAATGTCTCAAATTATATTTAACAAATCACTTCCAATATGTTTAGAATTCAAATTGTGCTATTTATGACTAAAATGTGTAGGCCTACAATTTACATTGTTCAACATTTTGGGGCAATAAGTTCGTGATCTTAGCTGGGGACACAAGGCACCGAATCAGGAATGACTCGTATGCAGGCAGTGGACGTGGAAATTGTGGGAGGGCAACAATTTTCTAGCTCTTAATGGGCTAGTTTTCTATGTAGCTAGCTATAGGCTAATTTTTGTCGCAATAGTAGGTACAAAACAAGGAAATAATTAATAAGGATAATTGTAGCAACCTGTTGGATAATTTTATCTGCTGAGTAAAAATTGACACAAACAATCCAACCTACAGCAAAAAATCCTAAAAAGACTTTAATAATTGACATGCATATATTTGAATTAAATAATAACAAACTTTATTAATGCAGTCATACATTAGCAAATCGTGCTGATACAATATAATATATTTAGATTAGCCTCCAAGGTCACGGTTTTCATCAACAACCTGTCGGCTCAACCCCTCCTCGGAACACATTGCGGTTTCTGACACATCCGAGAACATCTGATTGGTGGAGAGGGCAAACACCCCCTGTCTGTGACGTCTAGATTGCGCGCCGCTCTGCTCTCAGCAGCTCTGGCTATCATGGCGGCTTACAGAAGCGCTGTAGGCTTTCAAAGAGTTTTGAATGCTGTTAAGGTGAGCGTTTGTTATCTAAAATCGCTGTGTGTATAAAACAATTCAACGAATCTTATCATTTGTCTGATTTATGTGTCGTAAAGCATTGCATCGTTATCTGAATAAGAGCTCATGCTTGAGATCAGCAAGAAAGTTCACTTGACTTGTCACCATACACGGACAGTTTCATTGATTGGAAACTGAAAAGATTTATTTATGAAACATCACTTTCTCCTTATAATAATAATATGGTGTGCACTTTATTGTTGTTTTTGCGGAAAGAAACAACCAAACGTCTTTATCACTGATGACTGAACTCATGCCAATGTCAAAATGATGTGCCTAATGTTTATGGAAACTCTGGACATTTAAACACGCCTGTGCAACAGACATGTAATGCATATTTTACTAAAATATTTTTTTTTTCTTGGGATTGACGCTCACAACTAATGATTACTTTGAAAGAAGCATGTTGCATAGATTTCCACTTTAATCAATGACAGTCAAGTTAGAATATGAATCTCTTTGCTTTGGGCTGTTTCAAATTGTGAACCTTGTTTCTCTCACTGTGAGCCATCTTCTAGTTGTAGGAAGTTTATAAATTTCATTCAGACAGAATTATAAATAATATTTAAACAATTTAGGGTTAAATGACTTAGTGCTGTTTGTGGGCTGAAAGTATGCTGTATTATATCAAATTAAATTAAATTCACTTATATTAACTTATATTTTAATAGAAAATGCTAAAATAAAATTCAATTGTATAATGACATGACAAATCAAAGGTTTGAGCATTGGGTTTGGGCAACTCTTGAATAAATGATTCCATTCATTGCTGACAGCACTTTAATCAATGACACTTTAATCTCTGTCTTTTAGCATGTCTGTCTTAAGCAGAGGTGTGGTGTTATCATCTGCCGATACTCTACGGTGAATGACCCAAACGAGAAGGTAAGTCAGATAAAATAAGAGTTTTGTATTAATGGTTGCTTCTCATTTCTTTAATTGTGCATCCTTGTTTCCTTTCCTCCGTCCTTGCGTGTGCACACTGTACTGTTTTCTCTCTCACAACCTATACAATTGTTGCTTGTCAGACTGTACTGATTGCCAGTCAAACACCGAAGGTGCACGAGTCACGTCAGTCTTTTGTCAATTGATTTGTTGTTGATGACATGATGGAGGAAAGGGGGGAACTATAACTATATATAGATATAGTAGCAGTGATCTAAGCTGGTCCATGTAAAGCCTGCTCTTCCTCGAGAGCAAGTTGACTATGCATCTGTAACCTAGTTATTCACATGTATGGATATTTATATCTGTAATACACTTTAGAACAACATTTGGTTAGACTTTAATGGAAGGTGTCTATGTTACAGTTTAATTCCACATTTAAGTAGTGAGTAATATAAATAAAGTACATGTACTTATAGGGTGAAGGTTAGGATATGGTTTAGGGTTAGCATGTCGTTATGCATAATATATATTTCTCTTACGAGAGGTTCTCTCGTATTGCGTAAGCTAGCTTACACTACGGGAAATATTCATCTTTTCTGAGAAGTTGAAGCCAAAAAATTATTCCATAATTTGTATCCATTGTCAATGCAGTTCCTTTGCAGCAGACCATGAGCGGGCTAGCTAGCAGCTCATTGGTTCACTCACAGAGAACTGCTTAAGCCTATGGGAGAGCAGGGCTGAGCCCACGACCAATGAGAAGCAGGCACGCTCTCATTGCGTCAGAGCCCACCAGAATGGGCGTGGCTAGAGAGTATAAAAGGAGCTCTTGTAGGCTTATAAGTTGATTATTTCATCCTTCAGCGAGCTATACGCTTCCGCTGTGTTGAGAAGAAGCCGCCGCCGTCGTCGAGAAGACACCTTCTAGCGAGCTACCGGAGACTAAAGAACCCGGCCATCTGCCACCTTCAGCCGCCCTGCGAGCTAGCGTCATCCGACGACGTGTATCCTTTTCACTCTACCACTAAAAGAGCACGAGCGTCTTTTTAAAGATGTCTCGTAATTTCTGCGGTTCATGCCGCGCTCCTCTCGAGGACGGAGATTGCCGTGTCACCTACGCCCTCTGCCTCGGATTGGAGCACACAGTGCTCGCCCTCGCTGTCGGAGGATGCGACCTCTGCGAGGACCTGCCATTGTCTTCCCTGCGGGCACACCTTCAGGCCGTCAAAACCGCTTCGACGCCGCCTCTCACTTCGCCGTGGAAAAAGAAACGCCACTCCCAGAGGCCGCCGGAGCCCCCTGCGGATCCAAGCGGGACGCCACCGCTCCCCGCTCTCCCTCCCCGCCCCAGCCGGACATGCAGTTGCCGCCGAGTGGCAGAAGGATTCCTGTTCACTGCTCGCTTCCAAAAGTGAAGAATGGTCCTCTCTCGGTTCTTCTGCGAGAGAGTCTGCGGGGACCCGCGCCGGAATCGAGGAGGAACTCATGCGCCTCCTCTCTCAAGCCGTCGAACACCTCGGCCTTGAGTGGTCGCCGCCACCGCTTGTAACCGGGCCGCCCCATTCCTGCCTGAACTTCATGCTGAGCTCCCGAAATACTGGAATGCCCAGCTCTCGGCCAGAAACCGCTCCGACTGAGCTGCCGAGAAGGGATATACAGCCATGCCGCCCGTCGAGGACTTGGTTGCTGCACACCTCTGCCCGCCCTCTGCCAGATGGTGTTCTTCTCCAGCGCTTCCGTCTAAAACCCACAGAGCGACCTCAAACTTTCATGCTCGCCCCTATGCCGCCGCCGGTCAGGCCGCCTTGGCGCTCCACTCCATGTCAGTCCTCCAAATCCTCCAGAGCGACATTCTCTGTGAGTGGGCTGAGAGTGGTAGAAACCCCCCTGCTTTTACGGATCTGAGAAGTGCTACGGACCTCGCCCTTCGTGCCACTAAAGCCACTGCCCAAGCTCTGGGGAGATGCATGGCCACCCTCTGTGTGTCTGAGAGACACTTGTGGCTCACACTCGCCGACATGGGAGATTCTGAACGTGCCGCGTTTCTTAACGCGCCCCTCTCCCCGACCAGCCTCTTCGGATCTGCCGTCACGGGCATCGTCGATCGGTTCTCTGAAGTTCAAAAAGCCACCCAGGCCATGGAACTGTTTCTGCCCCGCCGCGTTAGCTCTTCTACAGGCCGCTCTCGTGACCAGCCCCCTGCTAGAGCCCCACCCCTTCTCAGCAGGCTCAATCCTCCCAGCGCAGACAAGGTGGCCGCCCTCGTTCTCGCTCTGAAAGATGCCGACCCAAGATCACACTGAAGCCTGATCAACCTCAAAGTCTGCCTAGCACAGCTGAGAGAGTTCCGCCAGTTCCGAGTTCCGAGTCGGGGTTTTGCAGCCGTTATTTTCTTGTTCCCAAGAAAGACTGCGGCCTCAGGCCGATCTTAGATCTCAGGTTTTAGAACAAAGCGCTCATGAGGAGACCGTTAAAATGCTCACAGTCAGAAAACTCCTCGCGCACGTCCGCCAGGGGGACTGGTTCATCTCTCTAGACCTGAAAGACGCCCATTTTCAGATCCAGATAAATCCCGTAACAGGCCGTTCTTACGTTTCGCCTTTGAGGGTCAAGTTTATCAATACGCCGTTCTCCCGTTCAGCCTATCTCCAGCGCCCCGTACCTTCATGAAGTGCATGGATACGGCGCTCGCCCCCCTGCGTCGTCAGGGGCTGCGTATATTAAACTATCTGGACGACTGGCTGATTTTGGCACAATCTCAGACGGAGCTTCTGTCGCATTGCGCAGTTCTCCTAGACCATCTGAAAACGTTAGGTCTCTCTGTCAACTGGAAAAGAGCTCCCTTCAACCCAGTCAGACTATTTCCTTTCTGGGGATAGATTTGAACTCGGTCACTATGACGGCTCATAGTGCACGCAGTGTTCAGCGACTAGCCGCTTCGTTCCGGATGGGCACCCGCACACCTCTGAAATCTTTTCAAAAGATGTTGGGTTATATGGCCTCAGCCTCCGCTATGCTTCAGCTGGGCCTTCTGCACATGCTCCCGCTTCAGCTCTGGTTAAAGAGTCGCGTGTCTCACCGTGCGTGGATCACAGGCCGCCAGCTGATCAAGGTTACACGGACATGTCTCACGGCATTACAGCCATGGACAGTGGCAGATTGGTTTCAGCGGGGCGTCACCATGGGGACCTTCTCCTGCCGAAAAGTCATTTCGACAGACGCATCCAATATGGGTTGGGGTGTGATCTGCGAGGGCTCACCGGCCTTCGGCCATTGGTTGACTTAGCAGGGCTCCTTACACATAAATTGTCTGGAAATGCTCGCTTCCTCCCACTCATTCGGGGTCACCACGTCCTGATCCGTTCGGACAACAAGGCCGTGGTTCAACTGTCGTGGCCATCTCAACCGTCAGGGCGGGGTCAGATCCATCCAATCTCTTCCTGCTGACACACCGCATTCTAGTTTGGTCCTCGAGCCGCCTGCTTTCGCTCAGAGTGACGCACGTGCCGGGCCAGCTGAACGACGGCCCAATCATACTGTCCAGAAACCTCATCTCCCCCGGAGAATGGTCCCTGCACAAACAGTCCATATACTGTGCCGTTTATTCGGCAGTGCAGAGATGGATCTCTTCGCGACAGAAGAGAACGCTCATTGTCCAATATTTTTCACAAAGAGCGAGGACGCGCTAGCCCGCCCACTCTATGCATTACCTCCGATCTCTCTGCTACCGCAGGTGATTCAGAGGATCAGGGCCACATCGCCACTTGGTGCTCCTCATAGCCCCGCGTTGAGAGAGTCAGATTTGGTTCCCGGAGCTCACTCAGCTATCACAGACAGCCCCGTGGCCCATTCCAGTCAGAGCAGATCTCCTCTCTCAAGCTCGTGGCACGATCTGGCATCCTCCACCCACAGCGCTGGGCGCTACATGCATGGGTGATCAACGACTACTTGCTGATTTGCCAGAAGAAGTTCTAAACATGATCATGCACGCCAGAGCGGCTTCTACTAGGAAACTCTATGCGTCTAAATGGTCTGTGTTCTCCAAATGGTGCACCGTCAAAAATCTGGACCCACGGTCGTGTGAGGTGTCGTCTTTGCTCGTCTTCCTACAAGAGATGCTGGATAAGGGCAGGTCCCCATCCACCCTCAAGGTTTACGCAGCAAACGCCGCTGTCGCGGCATTAATCATCCGCTTCCTCAGGGGAGCTAGAAGGATGAACCCTCCGCGCCTACCGTTCCTATTTGGATCTTTCTACAGTTCTCGAAGCTATGAAAAAACACCCCCCCCCCCGTTCGAACTGCTCGAGTCCGTGGACCTCAAATATCTCTCGCTCAAAACCGTTTTTCTGATTGCACTGTCTTCAGTAAAACGTATGGGGGACCTTCACATGCTCTCTTCTAGGACTGCGGGTCTTGAGTTTGGACCTTATGACTCTGTTGTCATTCTCAAACCTAGGCTCGGCTATGTCTTTAAAGCGATCGATACCCCATTCAGGGCTCAGATTATTTCTCTATCGGCCCGCATCCGATAGCGAGCGTGACGCCAATCTCCTCTGCCCGGTTCGAGCCCTGAGATTGTACACTACACACGCTGCTGCGTTCAGACGCTCTGAGCAGCTTTTCGTGACGTTCGGTGGGCGCGCCAAGGGTCTAGCCGCCTCAAAACAGACAATGTCGAGATGGATAGTGGACACTATTGCCTCTGCTTACGCATCTAAAAACCTGCCTTGCCCTCTGGGCATCAGGGCTCATTCCACTAGAGGCATGGCCTCTTCGTGGGCATGGTCCTGCGGAATTTCCATTCATGACATTTGATGGGCATACCCTTCCACCTTTGTCAGATTTTACAATCTGGAAGTTCCTGACCTGCAGGCTAAACTACTGGCAGTTTAACATGCTTCAGCTCTCTCGAGCTGCACTGTTGGGTGTCACTTATCACAACCGGAGCTTCCGCTTGTGCTTCCCTTATGTGCTTATGTAATACACAATAGGGCTGTGCCATATCATACCGTCCACGATAATACCGGTATAAAATTTTACATGATAAAAAAGTGTCATATCACGATATTGATGATATAGCTGTGCGAGGACGCGATATTGATGATATAGTGGCATGATGACATATGTCTTATTTACATTACTTAGCGCATGCACAACAGCACAGCAGCATGTCAGCCTCTGGATCAGATCAAGATTTAGTTCCTAAAAAGAGAGCTACTTCAATAGTATGGAAGTGGTTTGAGTACAAGAGGTCAGATCTCCAACAAAAGATCTGTTCATCACGCGCACAGTAACTGAAATGTAAAACTGTTAAAAGAAAAGACTCAATAAACGATTGCATAGCTTGATACTGTATATTATACACTACGCTACGCATCAATATGTATTTCCTTTGTGCTTTGAATTTCATTAAGTTATTACTTATTGTTAAACTAAAATGTTAAGGAGTTATGTTATACTTTTTTTTGCACTAATGCTGCTGCCAGCCAGCTGCAATCAGCAATAAAACGTTGTTTCATATATTTTTTTCTATATTGTGATAAATATCATTATCGCAAATATTCTTGAAATATCGTGATATAATTTTTAGGCTATATCGCCCACCCCTAATACACAATCATGGGCCCGCTCTGCTGGCTTTTTCACATTACATACTCTCCACTTATTAGGGTCCCACTCATCGGTTACCTAGCGTAACCTTGGTTCTCTCTAGATGAAGGAACGAGTATTGCGTTCCCGGCCGTGCTTGCGCTACTTGCGTTTTCGCTTCACTCTGAAAAAATCAACTTATAAGCCTACGAGAGCTCCTTTTATGCTCTCTAGCCACGCCCATTCTGGCGGGCTCTGAAGCAATGAGAGCGTGCCTGCTTCTCATTGGTCGCTGGCTCAGCCCTGCTCTCCCATAGGCTTAAAGGGTTAGTTCACCCAAAAATGAAAATTAAGTCATTAATTACTCACCCCCATGCTGTACCAACCCCGTAAGACCTTCGTTCGTCTTCGGAACACAAATGAAGATATTTTTGATTAAATTTGAGAGCTGTATAACTACCACATTGGCTCCTAAGGGACTGCCTCTTGACGGCCCAAAAAGTCAATGAAGAAAATGTTTAAATATCCCAAGTGACTACCGTGGCTCAACTATATGTTTATCAAGCGACGCGAATACTTTTTGTGCGAAAAAACAAACAAAAATAACGAGTTTATTCGACTATTTCTTTTCTTCCTTGTAGGCCAGAACGAGACTTCCTTATAGATTTCCACGACGCATGCGCGAGAATTGCGATCTGAAGTAGTGAAGCTGGTGTGAGCAGATCGCAAATCTCGCGCATGCGTCGTTTTAGTAAACACCATTTTAGTAAACACCATTTTCGGGGCCATAACATGCTCAAAAACTCACCAAATTTGGCAAGCATGTCAGGACTGGTGAAAAATTTAGTATTTTGTGGGTTTCGTGGATGGGCGTGGCAAAATGGCTCCCTAGCGCCACCTAGAAAACTGCAAAAAATTAGCCCCTCGTCCTCATTCAACCTACAAGCACGAAATTTGGTGGGGACGTGTATCATATCAAGATGCACAAAAAAGCCTCAAGAACCCACACCCTAAACTCAACAGGAAGTCGGCCATTTTGAATTCGGTGCCCATTTTGGGACAATTTACACACTCCGTACTTTAAAGGTTCTATAAGCGATGCTGGGCCAAAACATTTTTTGTCACATACATCAAACATCTCCTCACTATCGGCTAGCTGCCTGTCCCCTAAACACACTGTAAAAAAACGCGGTCTCTGTAGACACCACAGGCTCCACAAACGGCAACAAAAACAATCATGTCTTACCCGGACCACGAAACCTAACAAACAGTGTTCCAGCCAATCACTGGCAAGAAGTATTTGAGGGTGGGTCTGGGGGGTTAGTGCGCGTGCACATGAAGGGTGTGTGTGTGTGTGTGAAGGAGAGCAGCGAAGCATCAGAGGGAAGTTTGAAAAATTACCGACACACGACCAAAGAGACGTCGTTCTGAGGAACAAATTAAAAAGAAGAAGGAGTCGGATAAAGAATGTGCGAAGTTCCGAATTTACATCGGTAGCAAAGCTTTTGAACGATGGCGAGAACTCCGGCGGCAGAAGGGCTTCCAGTCCGACATTCAGGTTGCTCTGTTTTTGCTTGACAGGTGGGTAACGTTAAATTGTTTTTTTCTTCTAAATTGACGCTTATGTTCGCCAAACCCACACAAGGATATAATTAGCAGTGTTGGGGAAGCTACTCTGAAACTGTAGTTTGACAAGCTACAAGCTACTCGTACGTTAAAGTAGTTAAACTACAGTCAAGCTACCCTTTTGGAAAAGTAGTTAGCTACACTACAAGTTACTATCAAAAAGTAGCTAGCTATATTGAAACTACTTTTACTTTTTGAACAACATACTATAAATATTATATTACCTATAATTATTATAAGATGTTATAAATTATATATTATAAATAACTGAATAAGTGGCTGATGAATGTCAATTCAAATATTTTGTGTTTAAAACAATGCAATACAATTATGATTTCAAAGAGTATTGTTTTATTACACGCAACACTCAAATATCTCAGACTGTTTGTCAAAAGTGCAAAATTGCAAAAAATAGCCTACTACATTGCAAGAACGAAATATACATTCAACATAAATTGCATTTAGAACATTTTCTCAAAAATAACGATTGAACTTGGACAAATAAGACCATGGGTAATTAACGTTTGTTTCTCCATCCTCAAAATCTGCCATCACCTGGGTGTGTCACTGTCAACCCACTTCTTTACGTCAGTGAACCGTTAGCCGCAAGATGCGTGATTAAACAACAGGTGGCGGTACTGGCAAAAAATGAGTTTGTAATCTAACAAGATGAAGAATATCCTTGCATCGGGCTGATTCGCGCAGGCTCGATAATGTAGCAATGTAGCTTTTGCTCGCGCTACACCGCTACTTGCTGCAAAAAGTAGTTAGCTACTGGAAAAGCTACACTGTTTAAAAACCAACTGAGCTACTGCCAAGCTACTGAAAAATGTAGTTAAGTTAGTAGCTTCGCTACTTGTAGTTAACTACTCCCCAACACTGATAATTAGCTAGAACTATGCACGTTCACAATTATTTCAGGAAGCACGGAAGGGAGGGGGAGGAGATGAGATGCGGAGGAGGGAGGGTCTAGCTCCGATTTGTTTGAAAATATTCGAACGTCAACACACAGAATCGCTTTGAGAACCTTTAACGAACTCCTCCTAGGGATTTAGTCGGATCGACTTCAAATTTCTGCTGTGCCTTCTAAAGGCATTGACGATGTAAAGTTGTGCTATCTGCGCGTTTTCGTCGATGGCCGTGTCCGTGGCGTCGATGATTCGCCATGAAACAGGAAGTTGTAGTAACTTGGCTGTAAATGCCCTGATCTGCTCCAAATTTTAGACGTCCGTGGCGTCGATGATTCGCCATGAAACAAGAAGTTGTAGTAACTTGGCTGTAAATGCCCAGATCTACACGGAATTTTACACATTTGACAAGAGTCCCGCCCTGAACAAATCTACATGCCGACATTCACCCACAGTCATAGCGCCACCTGCTGGCAACAGGAAGTGACCTTTAATGAAGCAGCGTAGCAAATTCACAGCCGCACCGGCTGAGCTGCAAAATATGCAACGCGGCCGCGTCACACCCCGACGGGCTACAGGTGCGAGGGCCCGCCCATCGCTGCTTGCAGCTTTAATTAGGGCCCGAGCACTAACAGTGCGAGGACCCTATTGAAACTGTTAGGGTTATTAGGGCCCGAGCACTAACAGTGCGAGGTCCCTATTGAAACTGTTAGGATTATTTTTTTTTTATTTTTTTTTTATTTTATTTTTTTTCTTTTTTCTGCAAAGTAAGTGCCATTTTCGGGGCCGCAACATGCTCAAAAACTCACCAAATTTGGCGCGCATGTCAGGACTGGTGAAAAATTTCGTATTTTGTGGGTTTCGCGGATGGGCGGGGCAAAATGGCACGATAGCGCCACCTAGAAAATTGAAAAAAATTAGCCCCTCGTCCACGTTCAACCTACATGCACGAAATTTGGTGGGGACGTGTATCATATCAAGACGCACAAAAAAGCCTCAAGAACCCATACCCTAAACTCGACAGGATGTCCGCCATTTTGAATTTGGCGGCCATTTTTGGACGATTTACAGACTCCGTACTTTAACGAACTCCTCCTAGGGATTTAGTCGGATGGACTTAAAATTTCTGCTGTGCCTTCTAAAGGCATTGACGATGTAAAGTTGTGCTATCTGCGCGTTTTCGTCGATGGGCGTGTCCGTGGCGTCGAAGATTCGCCATGAAACAGGAAGTTGTAATAACTTGGCTGTAAATGCCCAGACCTGCACGAAATTTTACACATTTGACAAGAGTCACGCCCTAAACAAATCTACATGCCGACATTCACCCTAAGTCATAGCGCCACCTGCTGGCAACAGGAAGTGACCTTTAACGTAGCAGCCCCCGCCATATGTTTGACCGACATGTACGAAATTTCTGTGGTACATCTAGCATGACCAGACGTACAAAAAAGCCTCAAGAACCCATACCCTAAACTCGACAGGAAGTCCGCCATTTTGAATTTGGCGACCGATTTGGGACGATTTACACACTCCGTACTTTAACGAACTCCTCCTAGGGAATTAGTCGGATCAAATTCACATTTCTGCTGTACCTTCTAAAGGCATTGACGATGTAAAGTTGTGCTATCTGCGTGTTTTCGTCGATGGGCGTGTCCGTGGCGTCGATGATTCGCCATGAAACAGGAAGTTGTAGTAACTTGGCTGTAAATGCCCAGATCTGCATGAAATTTTACACATTTGACAAGAGTCCCGCCCTGAACAAATCTACATGCTGTCATTCACCCACAGTAATAGCGCCACCTGCTGGCAACAGGAAGTGACCTTTAACGAAGCAGCCCCCTGTCGCATGTTTGACCGACATGTACGAAATTTCTGTGGCACATCTACCATGTCCAGACGCACTGAAAAGTCTCTTGGAGCGATGCCCTAAACTCAACAGGAAGTCGGCCATTTCGAATTTTACCGCCATTTTTGGATGATTTACTCATTACGTACTTTAACGAACTCCTCCTAGGGCTTTCGTCGGATTGACTTCACATTTCTGCTGTGCCTTCCAAAGGCATTGACGATGTAAAGTTGTGCTATCTGCGCGTTTTCGTCAATGGGTGTGTGTGTGGCGTCGATGATTCGCCATGAAACAGGAAGTTGTAGTAACTTGGCTGTAAATGCCTAGATCTGCACAAAATTTTACACATTTGACAAGAGTCCCGCCCTGAAAAAATCTACATTCAGAAATTCACCCACAGTCATAGCGCCACCTGCTGGCAACAGGAAGTGACCTTTAACGAAGCAGCCCCCGTCGCATGTTTGACCGACCTGTATGAAATTTCAGTGGTACATCTACCATGTCCAGCCGCACAGAAAAGTCTCTTGGAGCGATGCCCTAAACTCAACAGGAAGTCGGCCATTTCTAATTTCACCGCCATTTTTGGATGATTTACTCATTACGTACTTTAACTAACTCCTCCTAGGGAGTTATTCGGATCGACTTCAAATTTCTGCTGTGCCTTCTAAAGGCATTGACGATGAAAAGTTGTGCTATCTGCGTGTTTTCCTCAATGGGCGTGTCCGTGGCATCGATGATTCGCCATGAAACAGGAAGTTGTAGTAACTTGGCTGTAAATGCCCAGATCTGCACCAAATTGTACACATTTGACAAGAGTCCCGCCCTGAACAAATCTACATGCCGACATTCACCCAGTCATAG
Organism: Pimephales promelas; assembly: GCF_988280905.1. Lineage (NCBI taxonomy): Eukaryota > Metazoa > Chordata > Actinopteri > Cypriniformes > Leuciscidae > Pimephales > Pimephales promelas. The sequence goes on along the minus strand of NC_142774.1, from coordinate 19,714,785 downwards.
CGCCACCTGCTGGCAACAGGAAGTGACCTTTAATGAAGCAGCGTAGCAAATTTACAGCCGCACCGGCTGAGCTGCAAAATATGCGACGCGGCCGCCTCACACCCCGACGCGCTACAGGTGCGAGGGCCCGCCCATCGCTGCTTGCAGCTTTAATTTTTTTTATTTTTTCTGCAAAGTAAGTGCCATTTTCGGGGCCGCAACATGCTCAAAAACTCACCAAATTTGGCACGCATGTCAGGACTGGTGAAAAATTTCGTATTTTGTGGGTTTCGCAGATGGGCGGGGCAAAATGGCACGCTAGCGCCACCTAGAAAATTGGAAAAAATTAGCCCCTCGTCCACGTTCAACCTACATGCACGAAATTTGGTGGGGACGTGTATCATATCAAGACGCACAAAAAAGCCTCAAGAACCCATACCCTAAACTCGACAGGAGGTCCGCCATTTTGAATTTGGCGGCCATTTTTGGACGATTTACAGACTCCGTACTTTAACGAACTCCTCCTAGGGATTTAGTCGGATCAACTTCAAATTTCTGCTGTACCTTCTAAAGGCATTGACGATGTAAAGTTGTGCTATCTGCGCGTTTTCGTCGATGGGCGTGTCCGTGGCGTCGATGATTCGCCATGAAACAGGAAGTTGTAGTAACTTGGCTGTAAATGCCCAGATCTACACGAAATTTTACACATTTGACAAGAGTCCCGTCCTGAACAAATCTACATGCCGACATTCACCCACATTCATAGCGCCACCTAGTGGCAAGAGGAAGTGACATTTAACGAAGCAGCCCCCGTCGCATGTTTGACCGACATGTACGAAATTTCTGTGGTACATCTACCATGTCCAGACGCACAGAAAAGTCTCTTGGAGCGATGCCCTAAACTCAACAGGAAGTCAGCCATTTCTAATTTTACCGCCATTTTTGGATGATTTACTCATTACGTACTTTAACTAACTCCTCCTAGGGCTTTAGTCGGATCGCCTTCAAATTTCTGCTGTGCCTTCTAAAGGCATTGACGATGAAAAGTTGTGCTATCTGCGCGTTTTCGTCGATGGGCGTGTCCGTGGCGTCGATGATTCGCCATGAAACAGGAAGTTGTAGTAACTTGGCTGTAAATGCCCAGATCTGCACGAAATTTAACACATTTGACAAGAGTCCCGCCCTGATCAAATCTACATGCCGACATTCACCCACAGTCATAGCGCCACCTGCTGGCAACAGGAAGTGGCCTTTAACGAAGCAGTGTGGCAAATGCACAGCCGCACTGGCTGAGCTGCAGAAAATGAAACGCGGCCGCCTCAGACCCCGACGTGCTACAGGTGCGAGGGCCCGCCCATCGCTGCTTGCAGCTTTAATTTTTTATTTTTTTTATTTTTATTTTTTCTGCAAAGTAAGTGCCATTTTCGGGGCCGCAACATGCTCAAAAACTCACCAAATTTGGCACGCATGTCAGGAGGACTGGTGAAAAATTTAGTATTTTGTGGGTTTCGCGGATGGGCGGGGCAAAATGGCTCGCTAGCGCCACCTAGAAAATTGGAAAAAATTAGCCCCTCGTCCACGTTCAACCTACATGCACGAAATTTGGTGGGGACGTGTATCATATCAAGACGCACAAAAAAGCCTCAAGAACCCATACCCTAAACTCGACAGGAGGTCCGCCATTTTGAATTTGGCGGCCATTTTTGGACGATTTACAGACTCCGTACTTTAACTAACTCCTCCTAGGGATTTAGTCGGATCGACTTCAAATTTCTGCTGTGCCTTCTAAAGGCATTGACGATGTAAAGTTGTGCTATCTGCGTGTTTTCGTCGATGGGCGTGTCCGTGGCGTCGAAGATTCGCCATGAAACAGGAAGTTGTAGTAACTTGGCTGTAAATGCCCAGATCTACACAAAATTTTACACATTTGACAAGAGTCCCGCCCTGAACAAATCTACATGCCGACATTCACCCACAGTCATAGCGCCACCTGTTGGTAACAGGAAGTGTCCTTTAACGAAGCAGCCCCCGCCGCTTGTTTGACCGACATGTACGAAATTTCTGTGGTACTTCTACCATGACCAGACGCACAAAAAAGCCTCAAGAACCCATACCCTAAACTCGACAGGAAGTCCGCCATTTTGAATTTGGCGACCGATTTGGGACGATTTACACACTCCGTACTTTAACGAACTCCTCCTAGGGATTTAGTGGGATCAACTTCAAATTTCTGCTGTATTTTCTAAAGGCATTGACGATGTAAAGTTGTGCTATCTGCGCGTTTTCGTCGATGGGCGTGTCCGTGGCGTCGATGATTCGCCATGAAACAGGAAGTTGTAGTAACTTGGCTGTAAATGCTCAGATCTGCACGAAATTTTACACATTTGACAAAAGTCCCGCCCTGAACAAATCTACAATGCCGACATTCACCCACAGTCATAGCGCCACCTGCTGGTAACAGGAAGTGTCCTTTAACGAAGCAGCCCCCGCCGCTTGTTTGACCGACATGTACGAAATTTCTGTGGTACTTCTACCATGACCAGACGCACAAAAAAGCCTCAAGAACCCATACCCTAAACTCGACAGGAAGTCCGCCATTTTGAATTTGGCGACCGATTTGGGACGATTTACACACTCCGTACTTTAACGAACTCCTCCTAGGGATTTAGTGGGATCAACTTCAAATTTCTTCTGTACTTTCTAAAGGCATTGACGATGTAAAGTTGTGCTATCTGCGCGTTTTCGTCGATGGGCGTGTCCGTGGCGTCGATGATTCGCCATGAAACAGGAAGTTGTAGTAACTTGGCTGTAAATGCTCAGATCTGCACGAAATTTTACACATTTGACAAGAGTCCCGCCCTGAACAAATCTACATGCCGATATTCACCCACAGTCATAGCGCCATCTGCTGGCAACAGGAAGTGACATTTAATGAAGCAGCCCCCGCCGCTTGTTTGACCGACATGTACGAAATTTCTGTGGTGCATCTACCATGACTAGACGCACAAAAAAGCCTCAAGAACCCATACCCTAAACTCGACAGGAAGTCCGCCATTTTGAATTTGGCGGCCATTTTTGGACGATTTACACACTCCGTACTTTAACGAACTCCTCCTAGGGATTTAGTCGGATCGACTTCAAATTTCTGCTGTACCTTCTAAAGGCATTGACGATGTAAAGTTGTGCTATCTGCGCGTTTTCGTCGATGGGCGTGTCCGTGGCGTCGATGATTCGCCATGAAACAGGAAGTTGTAGTAACTTGGCTGTAAATGCTCAGATCTGCACGAAATTTTACACATTTGACAAGAGTCCCGCCCTGAACAAATCTACATGCCGATATTCACCCACAGTCATAGCGCCATCTGCTGGCAACAGGAAGTGACATTTAATGAAGCAGCCCCCGCCGCTTGTTTGACCGACATGTACGAAATTTCTGTGGTGCATCTACCATGACTAGACGCACAAAAAAGCCTCAAGAACCCATACCCTAAACTCGACAGGAAGTCCGCCATTTTGAATTTGGCGACCGATTTGGGACGATTTACACACTCCGTACTTTAACGAACTCCTCCTAGGGATTTAGTCGGATCAACTTAAAATTTCTGCTGTACCTTCTAAAGGCATTGACGATGTAAAGTTGTGCTATCTGTGCGTTTTCGTCCATGGGCGTGTCCGTGGCGTCGATGATTCGCCATGAAACAGGAAGTTGTTGTAACTTGGCTGTAAATGCCCAGATCTGCACGAAATTTTACATATTTGACAAGAGTCCCGTCCTGAACAAATCTACATGCCGACATTCACCCACAGTCATAGCGCCACCTAGTGGCAACAGGAAGTGACCTTTAACGAAGCAGCCCCCGCCGCATGTTTGACCGACATGTACGAAATTTTTGTGGTACAACTAACATATCCAGATGCACAGAAAAGTCTCTTGGAGCTATGCCCTAAACTCAACAGGAATTTGGCCATTTCTAATTTTACCGCCATTTTTGGATGATTTACTCATTACATACTTTAACGAACTCCTCCTAGGGATTTAGTCGGATCAACTTCAAATTTCTGCTGTACCTTCTAAAGGCATTGACGATGTAAAGTTGTGCTATCTGCGCGTTTTCGTCGATGGGCGTGTCCGTGGCGTCGATGATTCGCCATGAAAGAGGAAGTTGTAGTAACTTGGCTGTAAATGCCCAGATCTACACGAAATTTTACACATTTGACAAGAGTCCCGTCCTGAATAAATCTACATGCCGACATTCACCCACATTAATAGCGCCACCTAGTGGCAAGAGGAAGTGACTTTTAACGAAGCAGCACCCGTCGCATGTTTGACCGACATGCACGAAATTTCTGTGGTATATCTACCATGTCCAGACGCACAGAAAAGTCTCTTGGAGCGATGCCCTAAAGTCAACAGGAAATCGGCCATTTCTAATTTTACCGCCATTTTTGGATGATTTACTCATTACGTACTTTAACTAACTCCTCCTAGGGATTTAGTCGGATCGACTTCAAATTTCTGCTGTGCCTTCTAAAGGCATTGATGATGAAAAGTTGTGCAATCTGCGCATTTTCCTCACTGGGCGTGTCCGTGGCGTCGATGATTCGCCATGAAACAGAAAATTGTAGTAACTTGGCTGTAAATGCCCAGATCTGCACCAAACTGTACACATTTGACAAGAGTCCCGCCCTGAACAAAACTACATGCCGACATTCACCCACAGTCATAGCGCCACCTGCTGGCAACAGGAAGTGACCTTTAATGAAGCAGCGTAGCAAATTCACAGCCACAACAGCTGAGCTGCAAAATATGCAACGCGGCCACCTTACACCCCGACGCGCTACAGGTGCGAGGGCCCGCCCATCGCTGCTTGCAGCTTTAATTTTTTTTTCTTTTTTCTGCAAAGTAAGCGCCATTTTCGGGGCCGCAACATGCTCAAAAACTCACCAAATTTGGCACGCATGTCAGGACTGGTGAAAAATTTCGTATTTTGTGGGTTTCGCGGATGGGCGTGGCAAAATGGCTCCCTAGCGCCACCTAGAAAACTGCAAAAAATTAGCCCCTCGTCCACGTTCAACCTACAAGCACGAAATTTGGTGGGGACGTGTATCATATCAAGACGCACAAAAAAGCCTCAAGAACCCATACCCTAAACTCAACAGGAAGTCGGCCATTTTGAATTCGGCGCCCATTTTGGGACTATTTACACACTCCGTACTTTAACGTTCTCCTCCTAGGGATTTAGTCAGATCGACTTCAAATTTCTGCTGTGCCTTCTAAAGGCATTGACAATGTAAAGTTGTGCTATCTGCGCGTTTTCGTCGATGGGCGTGTCCGTGGCATCGATGATTCGCCATGAAACAGGAAGTTGTAGTAACTTGGCTGTAAATGCCAGATCTGCACGAAATTTTACACATTTGACAAGAGTCCCGCCCTGAAAAAATGTACATGCCGACATTCACCCACAGTCATAGCGCCACCTGCTGGCAACAGGAAGTGAACTTTAACGAAGCAGCCCCCGCCACATGTTTGACCGACATGTACGAAATTTCTCTGGTATATCTACCATGTCCAGACGCACAGAAAAGTCTCTTGGAGCAATGCCCTAAATTCAACAAGAAGTCGGCCATTTCTAATTTTACCGCCATTTTTAATGATTTACTTATTACCTACTTTAACGAACTCCTCCTAGGGATTTTGTCGGATCGACTTCAAATTTCTGCTGTGCCTTCTAAAGGCATTGCCGATGTAAAGTTGTGCTATCTGTGCGTTTTCGTCAATGGGCGTGTCCGTGGCGTCGATGATTCGCCATGAAACAGGAAGTTGTAGTTACTTGGCTGTAAATGCCCAGATCTGCACGAAATTTTACACATTTGACAAGAGTCCCGACCTGAACAAATCTACATGCCGACTTTCACCCACATTCATAGCGCCATCTGCTGGCAACAGGAAGTGACCTTTAATTAAGCAGCCCCCACCGCATGTTTGACCGACATGCACGAAATTTCTGTGGTACATCTACCATGTCCAGACGCACAGAAAAGCCTCCTGGAGCAATGCCCTAAACTCGACAGGAAGTCGGCCATTTCTAATTTTACCGCCATTTTTGGATGATTTACACACTCTGTACTTTAAAGAACTCCTCCTAGGGATTTAGTCAGATCGACTTCAAATTTCTGCTGTGCCTTCTAAAGGCATTGATGATGTAAAGTTGTGCTATCTGCGCATTTTCGTCGATGGGCGTGTCCGTGGCATAGGTGAATCGCCATGAAACAGGAAGTTGTAGTAACTTGGCTGTAAATGCCTAGATCTGCACCAAATTTTACACATTTGACAAGAGTCCCGCCCTGAACAAATCTACATGCCGACATTCACCCACAGTCATAGCGCCACCTAGTGGCAACAGGAAGTGAGCTTTAACGAAGCAGCCCCCACCGCATCTTTGACCGACAATATCCAGACGCACAGAAAAGTCTCTTGGAGCGATGCCTTAACTCAACAGGAAGTCTGTCATTTCTAATTTTTCCGTCATTTTTTGATGATTTACTCATTACATACTTTAACTAACTCCTCCTAAGGATTTTATCGGATCGACTTCAAATTTCTGCTGTGCCTTCTAAAGGCATTGATGATGTAAAGATGTGCTATCAATCTAACCATAAATGTTACCAGTAGCGGTGGCTTTTTAAAATCTATTTGAAATATTTTCGCAAGGGTTCTATGAAATTAGTATATATTTTTAGGAAGTTCAATGTGCCCAGTCAAGTTCACATTTCAACAGTCAACCTGGTAGCTGAAGTAGGCCTACTCCATAAACCACATTTAGTATAATTGTTTGTTTGATCTGACTACAGCACTTTAAAGCTAAATGTAAAAGCTTTTTATTTAAGTTTTATTTTAAACTTGAATTAAATGTATTTAAAAGCTGGCCAAAACTTGGCACTTCGCACTTTTTAGTTGCAAAAGTTTTTATTTTTGTATGAAGACACAAAGTAATATCAAACTTTTCTTTTAAATTATGTCTACTGCAATCAATCACATAGGAAAAAGTAAACTACATTTATATAGACCTGCGAATCGTTTTTTTGAATCGAGAATCGTTTTTGAATCGAAAATCGATTTTGAATCTCAAGACAAAAAATCGGTATCGAATCGTGACATTTTCTGAATCGTGCACCCCTAGTAACTTGGCTGTAAATGCCCAGATCTGCACGAAATTTTACACATTTGACAAGAGTCCCGTCCTGAACAAATCTACATGCCGACCTTCACCCTAAGTCATAGCGCCACCTGCTGGCAACAGGAAGTGACCTTTAACGATGCAGCGTAGCAAATGCACAGCCGCACTGGCTGAGCTGCAGAAAATGCAACACGGTCACCTCAGACCCCGAAGCGCTACAGGTGCGAGGGCCCGCCCATCGCTGCTTGCAGCTTTAATAATTCTAACAGTTTCAATAGGGTCCTCGCACTGTTAGTGCTCGGGCCCTAAAAATAACCCTAACAGTTTCAATAGGGTCCTCGCACTGTTAGTGCTCGGGCCCTAAAAATAACCCTAACAGTTTCAATAGGGTCCTCGCACTGTTAGTGCTCGGGCCCTAAAAATAACCCTAACAGTTTCAATAGGGTCCTCGCACTGTTAGTGCTCGGGCCCTAATAAGGACAAGCATCCACAAGGATACGCATTTTGACGTAACAACAATGTTAGACACATAATTAATACGATTAATATGTAATTAACACTAATTAATATGATTAGTCTTTTGCTTGACTCTGTTATTAAACATCTAATAATGTGTTGCTAATGTTACACAAACTATGTTCTCATTTCCCATATATTATATAGCCACACACACATAAACAGAGACACCAGCCCGCTTCTCCCAACCCCCCCCCCCTGTTTGAGATTATTATTGTTAATTAGAAAGTTGTTTGGCTTGAATAGAACAATATACACGGCAAGTTTTGTTACTGTCAGTAAAACTAACTAAGTTATATCACACTTTATCTGTCCTTTTTTAGTCATAAAATTAATTTCCTCGCCACGGCCAAACCGTTCGAGATATCAAAAATCTGTCCGGAATTTAGCATCCTCAATGTCTTGACTTCATGTTCACGTGACACCACGAGTTTGGGGGTGATTGGTAACAGCATGGGTTGTAATTTGATGTTTTTCTCCTAGGACATTTATTCAAACAACCCATAATTCCCGACTTCCATTTGAACTGTTGTAAAACTTAGAGCATGAAAGTTGTTTGGCCTGATGTGATCTATGAGTGTACCGAGTTTCATATCAATTCATGCACGTGTGTTTGATTTATGGACAAATGTTCGAATCCCAGTCCAGGGGGCGCTGTCGAGCCGCCCTGCCACGCCCTGTTACCAGCTTCAGGCCGGCCCTGATGGCCGTGGGTTCTGACCCGTGTGCAAAGTTTCAAGAGTTTTAGAGTATGTTAAGGCCCCCCAAAATGCATGAGAAGTCACACACAGCAAATAAAGGGTTAAAATTAACCCGACAGTCCCCCCTCCTCTCACTCACACACAGAGACACTGAGAGACTGGCAAAATTATGAGATTTTCTCAACATTCAAACAAAAATATCCGACTTCCTCTTGGTCCGAGCTAATGACTATGAATTAGAAAGTTGTCCGGCTTGAGGAGTACAATGTACATACCGATTTTTGTAACTGTAGATAAAACTAACAACCCCACTTTTGTCAAAAGGTGGCGCTATTTAGTCCCTGCACCACGCCCGTTTCTGAAACTTTGCACAAGTCTACTGGCTAGTAAATGTGATGTGTCTGTTGAATTTCATGCAATTTCAAGCATGCTAAGAGTCTCAAAAGCATCCTAAAAGAATTTCAAAGTTTGATGCTTTGCCCCGGCAACAGTATCAAAGATATCAAGAGTCCAATGACAGGTCTACATCTGCCGTGTATTTACATTATACAGATGAAGTTTGAAGCAAATCAGGTAAAAATAAGAGGTTGATTTCAAAGCATTCTGAAAGTGACACACTTCCTGCTGCCAGTTGGTGCCGCTATAACTTTGACTGACATAGTCACATCTATGTGATCGGCCCCTTACAACGAATACACTGCTGAAGTTTTATCAAGATCAGTTAATGTATAAAGAAGTTATAACACACTTCCTGTTTCACGTTTCTCTCCATAAATTTGTTTCCTCGTCACGGCCAAACCGTTCGAGACATCAAAAATCCACACACAAGCTTTCACCTCAATGTCTTGACTTCACGCTGACCGAGTTTCGTCAAATTTGGATCAGTGCTCTAGGAGGAGTACTTTAATTTGCATTGCGTGTGTTTTACAAAGAACCCTCAATGGCCGACTTCCTGTTGGGCTGGGGTAAAAACTAATAGTATGAAGTATGAAACGATGAGATCTATATGTGTACTGAGTTTCATATTATTACATGCAAGCGTGTTTGATTTATGGACCAAGTTTTTGGACCCTGTTCCAGGGGGCGCTGTTGAGCCCCCCTGCCACCCGGGGTACCATCTCAGCCCGGCTCTGATGGCCGCGGGTTCTGACCCGTGTGCAAAGTTTCAAGAGTTTTCGAGCACGTTAAGGGCCCCAAAAGTGCCTGAATAGTCGTAATAAAAATAATAAAAATAGAAATGAATCCGAATAGAAGGAAAACAATAGGGCCTTCGCCCTTTCAGGGCTTGGGCCATAATAATCCAAAGGAAAACAATAGGGCTCTGCGCCCTTTCAGGGCTTGGGCCCTAATGATTATTGATTATCAACTCTTGTAAATGTTATTCATCTTCAGAGAAGCTTACTATAGATATATTTGTTTGTTACATGGAGTTTCTGGTTTTTTTTATCTCATTTGTTGTCATGGTTTTATGTTGTTCTCCTTTGGTTGGTATAGTTACTGATTTACATTTTCCTTATTAATGATTGTGATTTACTTTAAAATTACCGTATAAAACATATTTTATTAACTGAAGTAATGTTCATAAAAAATTACTAAAATCAGTTTTTTTTTTTTTTACCTTTATAATACTCTACCTTTATAATAATACAAATACTTTGTAATTACTCGCCCTCATGTCGTTCCAACCCCGTAAGACTTTCCTTCATGTTTGTAACACAAATTAAGGCAATTTCAATTTCATTTTGCCGGTCCAGAAAAGTTAGTAAAGATATTGTTAATATTGTCCAAGTGACTACAGTGGCTCAACCTTAAGTTTATCAAGCGACGAGAATACTTTTTGTGTGCAAAAAAATAAAAATAGCGACCTTATTCAATTTTCTTCACGAGAAAAGTGAGTTCACGAGAGCGCCATGACGCATGCGCTAGAACCGAGAATATAATGCACACCTTAGTACCATTTTAAAAACTAAATCAAAACCCATCTGCGTCATGTTCTCAATTCCAGCCCATGCGTCGTGGCGCTCTCGTAAACTCACATCAGAGACCCAAAAAGTATTCTCGTCACTTGATTAACTTAAGGTTGAGCCACTGTAGTCACTTGGACTATTTTCACAATGTCCATGTCCTTACTAACTTTTACCTGGACCAGCAGAATTAAATTGCCTAGAAGCCTATGAAGGAGTGAAACAGCTCTCAGATTTCATTAAAAAAATCATTGATGTCTTGCGTGGTTGGAACATCATGAGGGTAAGTAATTACTGGCAGAATTTTCATTTTTGGGTGAACTATCTCTTTAAGGTGCACAGGTTTAAACACATACAAAAACACCATAATGATATAACATGCATGACTCTAAAATAATGCAAGAAGCATTCATTTAACAAGATAAGATAACATAAAACTCTAATGCACATATTTGATAATAAAACAGTTATTTCAATGAAAAAAAAAAAACGTCAAATGTGAGCTGTAAGAAAGAGAATTCTGGGAATGTCAATTTACAGTTTTACTGTAAGATGATTTGTTCTTTTTTACTTCCAAAAACTGTACATAATAGTATTTTACTATACAATAACAATTACATGAAATATCCCATTAGGTCTGTTAGAAAGTTTTTCACCATATAGGGTAGGGGAACTTACCGTTAACCAATTAACAGGTTTTAACCATAGCTTTTTTTTTTTTTTTTTTTACATCTTTTCCCATTAAAGTCATATCCAAAATCCAAAATGTGTGGCATTTTCAAAATTCATTGATTTATTTATGAATTTGAAAATTCATCGATTTATTTGTGAGAGTGTTAAGTAGCATCTGAACAGTCAAATGAAGTATCTAAATATAAATATCCATGGAGGAAACTAAGATGTATCAGTTCAAGGCTCAAAATTCTCTTTGCATCATCTTAACACTCCCGAAATCCTAAATCCATCCAAGTAGCTTTGATGTGCCATTCTCAAACAATCAACCTTTGCCTGGAGGTTGTTTGTTTATGTTTGTTGGGCAATTGGGGGTGTAGCAATATGAGCAAATGGGAAAATATGCTTTGAGTTTAGGAATGTGTTCTTGGGAGACACGTTGCCCAAGGCTCATCTTGACACATGGTTTATTGGCAGACACTTCCTTCAGTTTTTCCATAAATTGTTTACATGTGGCAGACAACATTAGTGAAGCCTCACGCTTTGATGTTTTAAGGCCCACTAACATCCACCTTAACACTCATCTAGATCTCCCTATTAGAAATTGTGAATGTTCATTGCACTACATGGAATAGATAACCGTAATTTAATATTTATGTTCTGGACATGGCTAAACTGGGTTTTGGACCTGTTGTACCGTTTTTTCCAGTTCTGGACTTAGAACTTTCTTTTCTAAAAAGCAGTGTGTGTTGACGTGTGTGTTGTGTTATTTAACAGCTTTCACTTACAGCTAAAGAGCTTTAGTCAGCGTTAGAGCACACACACTGTGGACAAATCAAGTGTTGACAAAACAAATGTCTTAATCGCCCTGTTCCCTTTTCCTTTCCACAGACCTTTGATAAAATCCTCATTGCAAACAGAGGCGAGATCGCCTGCAGGGTAAGCGAGTGTGTGTGTTCTTCACCAGGCAGATTCTTTTCAGTGTGTTTATGGCAAAACATTACATTTGTCTTTAGGCCATTTTATTTTTTAATCATGGTGAAGTTCTACATGTGTTGTTTACATGAAGTTACATGTACTTCCAGTGCAGTTTTATTACTATGGAATATAAACATTCATATTTGTGTCTTAATTATTTTCTTTTGCATTCATAGGTGATTAAAACTTGTAAGAAGATGGGCATCAAGTCGGTTGCAGTTCACAGTGATGTTGACTCTTGTGCGGTGAGAGAAAGTGATATTTAAAAGTACCCTAAATATAGACATTAGCTATGTTTCCATCCACCTATTTTTATGTAACTTTTGGATTATCGCATAAAAAAAATCATTGGATGGAAACACCAAGATGGACATAAATTCAAAAAAATGTGCATAAAAACCTTTTTATCCGATAAGAAGACGTGCATAAACTACGATTGACCGAATAAATCTTTCAATGCGCTATAAAAAACTTTCTCAATAGAGGATGTGGATGTGTGGATAACTGGACTAACCAGTGGACTAATCTCATTGCACAGCATCTTAAATATTGGTTTGATCATTCTGGAATGCCTGAGTCAAAGTCTGTCATTAAAATGATTTGGATTAATTCCCTCCCAGAAGCATCTTGCATGATTGCATTCCTAAACACCAGGCATCGGAACAAAAGGTAACCTGACAGTGTTAATTGTGTTTTGTCTGCGCGATCTGTGCTTTATTCACAAATGTTTTATACAATTTTCCAATTTTGTGCAAAAGTTAAATTCACAACTTTGGATGGAAACTTGGCTAAATACAGTGAAGTTTAAAGGTCTGACAATACATTTAAAATTTTAGATTTTAAACTGAAAATCCTTCTGTTGTACCTCCTAGATTCATTAATGTGTTTTATTACAGTTGGTGACCATTGTGTTTTATTGTATGGACAAAATAAAAAACGCAGAAAGTTCTCAAAATATCTTTTATGTCCCACAGAATAAAGTAACAGGTTTGGAAAGAAAGGATGACATAATTTTTTTATGTTTGATTGGACTATCCCTTTAATTTTTCAATTCCTCAAATTATTATCCTGATGGTATCATTTAATTAAAATTCTTGTATTAAATTAGGAAAAAAGATCTCTTTTGGACTCTGTTATTATTTTTTCTAACTTTCAAAAAAAGAGATTACTAATGTATCTGCCTATAAAGTATATACAGTACAGGAAGACTGAAGCATTTGAATTGAATACATAGATTTGCTGCAGCAGGTTAGTCATCTGGAGGCAGTCTGCTACTAATAACTACATTACCCCACTAGACTTTTACAAGCATTGCAAGATAAACCAAAGCTTTTGCTCCTCTTATCTTTTCATTGAGTGTAATACTGTGTTCCCATGATTGATAGCTGTCAGTTTTCTCCCCCTCCTATTCCATATGCATGAGAGTGGGGGTGGGAGCAGAGCAGTGGGGGATAATCTGGACTCTGGATGGGGGAACAAATTGACATCAGAAGTCCATATACTGACCTCAGGATTGATGTTCAAATATTTTACAAACACATTCTTATTTTTTTTTCATTCAACCTTTATTAGAATTTTCTATCATACCAAGAAAGATAAATGAATTGTCTTGATATTAAAGTGTTTCATTAAAAGTAATGGAACCCACAGGCTATCTCACATCCTCTCTGGTTAACAGGGTAGGTGTTGACAGAAAAATACGTTTATTGGGCCCCTGAAAGTAATGGTCGGAAGCCGTCAAGTTTGGCGCTGCTTCGAAAGACTCAGACAGAATACTCATTAAACTCACTGGCAATGAAAACTTGTCTAGAGATTTGTCAGTCCAAGTCTGAATTTAAGATATCAATTTAGTAAACAAAAAGGATAATAACGTGTAATTAAATGATCAATTCTTCAGTTAGCCATAAGATGATACAGAATGTCAGGGTGTGCAGTTAGTATGCAGTTATACTATCTCACGTCTCTGCTAGATCTTTGAGCGAGCTCATCCACCTCTGTTTGCGTCACCCTCGTTAAATGTGAGGAAAAACAACTTCTCCCTTTTTACACATGTATGGAGAACATTAGCAGAGAAGCAGCAGTTGGCTAGCATGCCTTTTCCAAACCTCCCCTGTTGATGCAGTTGTCAATATTAATGCTTCCCCATTGTGAGGTCTGTCACTCAGTCAGCTCACTGTCACAGTTGCTTCACACCATGTGTGACGACATGTTGGCCACACAGACAATCTGTTTGTGCTTTCTGTGGGATGAACTCACTGGCATTACCAGCAATGAAAATGAGTATTAAAATGCTGAGAATTGGCTACAAAATTGGGTATGACAAAAAAAAAATTAATCAAACATCAGAATATGCAAAATATGGTAAAAACAGCAAACCTTTGCAATAATACTTCTCACACATTACAAAAAACCCATGAGAGCATATGATTTTTTTTTTTTTATTTTTTTTTTTTTTTACATTTTAGCAATTTTACATTTAGCATTTTAACACTACTGGAAAAGCACTTATTTATTTTGCTATCCTGAATCTCATACAGCAGAGCAAGGCACTAGCAACGTCAAGAACATAGATTCGTTTTCAACATTCCACAATTTTCACAACACATGATTCAATTCAATTCAAACAAATAGCGCTTTTCACAATACATATTGTTTCAAAGCAGCTTTACAGAAAGTGCATTTCGGAAATGTACATAGAAAAAATGCAGTAAGTTAATCATATTTTAATTTAGGGCATAACACATCGCTGGCGTTGAGTCGTCTCTTCACTGGCGTTTGACTTTGCAGGCTTTAATGAGGAAAAAGTGAGAGAATTTCAAGAGCAAAAATAAGTTAACTAGTATTTTCAACAACTCAAAAAGTCATATGGGTTAAATTGACCAGCTTCATATAATTTGTCTTTCTTTCCTTTAGGTTCATGTGAAGATGGCTGATGAAGCTGTGTGTGTCGGTCCTGCCCCTACCAGTAAAAGTTACCTGAACATGGATGCTATCATGAATGCTGTCAAGCAGACTGGAGCTCAAGCTGTGAGTGTGTGTGTGTGTGTGTGTGTGTGTGTGAGGTAAAACACTGGGGACTTTAGCTCAGTTGGAGCCTAATCCGTGTTGGTAGAAACACGGTCATGCATTATTAACATGGCAAACTGGTCAATGTTATCTATAAACATAACTGAATGATGTGATGGAGCTGAAATGTCACCTGTATAACACACATACTTTGGATGCATAAAGGTAAATCATTTTTTAAAACTTGTCTCTCTCTTTTGTAGGTTCACCCTGGCTATGGATTCTTATCTGAAAATAAGGAGTTTGCCAAGAGACTTGTGAGTCTGCCTTTTTACTGAAAAAGTGTAAAGTGAAAAAAATGGATTGTTAATATTTAAATGACTTTGTGTTGGCGTTGGGGGCAGAGAAGCCCCTCACTTATTGTTCTACGTCAGCCAGTGTCCCTCCCACACACACACACACACACACAGTTTTTGTAATTAACAGGTCGGACCCCCCAGTAGTAATTTAATTAAAGGTGTGAATTCTGAGGTGAGAAGATTATTTGCAACCCAAATAAGGGCAGAAAGGCCAAAAGGGTCATTTGATAAAGAGATTCAGTACCACATTCACATTCAGTTCCAGTGGAAGGACAGTGCTCTGTTTCTTAGAATGTAGCCAGTGCGGATTGTCAGTGCCACATGATCCTTCAGAAATCAGTCTAATATGATGATTTGGTGTTCTTGTAACATTTTTTATTATTATAATAAATAAGCTGAAAATGTTAGTATTTCTGTGTAAACAGTGGCATATTTGAAAAGAACATTTTAACAATGTGAAAGTCTTTACTGTTAGTTTTAATTTAACACATCCTTTCTGAATAAAAGTGTTATTATTTTTTTAATCTTACTGACCACAAACTTTTGAATGGTAGTGGAGGTGGTTGATTTTCAAAATCCTAAAGGAGTTATTAAGCCACATGACTTACAAAATGTTTATGGATATCCTGCTAATTTTTCCCATGCAAAAACATTTAATGGAGACTGGATCTTCAAAAAAGTACACAAAAAGCACCATAAAATTGGTCCAAATGACTTGTGAGCTTTTTAACAACATGTTTAATTCAGCTTAATTTTGCGATAGTCTTCCACTCCAGATTCTCTGATTTTCAACCAGATTTTTATTGTTACTATGTCAGTAATATTATGTAAAGCAACAATGTGATTTTGTCATATTCAAGATTAAATCATTCAGATTGGGTTTTTGTGAACCAAATCACAACTTTCCTCATAGTCCACATTTCCACAGCCATCCAACTTTTCCACAACTCTTAGTTTAGATGGATGAGATTTTTTAGTGAATAATACATACAGACTGTTAGACTATGCAAAGCCTTTTTAAATTCAGTACAATACTTTTATATATAACATACAATCCAAGTGGGCTAATTTTATGGAATTTTTTTTGCACTGTTTTTTAAGTTGGAAAGTTTCAGCCTCCTTTTTTTCAGTAGCATGAAAAGAATGAGTATGTTATTCAAGAAAGATTCCCTTTGCATTCAACGAAAGTATATTCAAAGAAAGAGACAATTTGAAACAACATTGTGATAAGTAAATGTTGAATAGAATAGAATTTTTGGGTGAACCATCTCTTTAACCTGTGTCCCAAAATAATAGAGCCAAGCGCCTCTGTGCCGACAAGTGCATGTGCCAACCTCCAACTGTGCCTCAGTGTTGCCATGGCAACTAAACTCAGAAGCTACCATCTTTTTTTTTTAACCCTTCAATCGATTACGACTAAATAAGGACATGCAGGCATGGCAGGCCTCAAACACACTCAGAGAGTTCGCATGGGGCCGTCACTCTCTTTTTCATCTTGATATTTTCACTTTGTTTTAGGATTCCAGATTTCCTCTTTTTGCTGCGTTGTTGAAGAGAGAAAAGCGGAACAGACAGAATTTGAGAATAGAGATGAGGGAAGATGACATGCCTCTCTGTTTCTCTACTTTTGTCCATAATAGTCAATCCTGGTTATTTATTTTGTCTGGTGTGCGTATCATCTGTGTTCTGTGTCTCTTATTCTCTGCTGCAGTCTAGTTTAAAACGCAAGGCTCTCCGGCAGCTTCGTTGACGTGCTCGCAAGATCTCCTTTGATATAAATCACATTCAGGCAGGAGGGAAACACACACCGGGCGTCGTCACAGCAACAGCGGGCTCACGTTGATAGGTTGCCTAGAAGTAGTTGTAGATAAAATTTTTAGCCAAAAATCTTAAATAAATGAGCTTTTCTCTGTGCAGTTGTAAAGGCTTTTGGCTGAACATCCTACTGTTAATCAACATAGTCTGTTAAATAATCATCAGCATGTCAAAATAAGTGTTAAATATTAAGCAGTCAGTGATCCAAATCAGCTCAGCTAGACCCAGATTTGTTTCTCTTCGAGGTTGAAGACCGCATTGGTGAAGGACACCTTTAAATTTGACTGTTATCCAGCAGTGAATAAATTACAAACCACTGGTTTTTAAATCTACAATGGGGGAAATCTGCCTAGCAACACAGAATGAATAGAAGCAGTTTTCTTTGAGGAATTTCTCTGTTTTGGTTTGTATCTCAGTCATTAGTAGGCAAGCAGAAATCATAACAATTTGAATGCATATACAAATACAAATCTACATTTCTCAGCCCGTATCCATTCATTGTGTGATATTAAAGGGTTAGTTCACCCAAAAATGAAAATTAAGTCATTAATTACTCACCCCCATGCTGTACCAACCCCGTAAGACCTTCGTTCATCTTCGGAACACAAATAAAGATATTTTGCGCGAGAACTGAGACGAGACCGTTCTTCTTCGACTACTTTTTGTTACCGGCTGCTCACCGCTTAGGAGTTTTACTTAAACGTTTTGCGCCTCCGGCTATATCAGTACGTCATCTTATACGGTAGGGGGCGGTAAAACTCCTAAGCGGTGAGCAGCCGGTAACAAAAAGTAGTCGAAGAAGAACGGTCTCGTCTCAGTTCTCGCGCATGCGCCCATAAGGAAGTAATGGAAAGTCGAATAAAGTCGTAATTTACGTTTTTTTTTCGCACAAAAAGTAGTCTCGTCGCTTGATAAAGTTATAGTTGAGCCACTGTAGGCACATGGAATATTTAAACCTTTTCTTTTAATGACTTTCTGGGCCGTCAAGAGGCAGTCCCTCAGGCTGTCTATGGAAGAGTGATCCAGCTCTCAGATTCAATCAAAAATATCTTTATTTGTGTTCCGAAGATGAACGAAGGTCTTACGGGGTTGGTACAGCATGGGGGTGAGTAATTAATGACTTAATTTTCATTTTTGGCTGAACTAACCCTTTAACTAAAAAAGTTCAAATGTGTAACTTCTGCGTCACTATAGTGGAACTGACCCATGGGCTGGAATGAATTGTGACACTAAAAAACATTTTTGTCTGCTATTTTTCAATTGTTAAATATCCAGATTTGAGGGAAATACTTCGTACAGTCAACCAAAGAGAAAAGGCTGCATCTGATTTTTTTCTTTTTATCTCATTTTTATTTTGGTGAAAAAGTGTTTTATGTCCAAATTCACAGTATTTGTAAATCAGTAGGCAAAAAGTACTTGGATGACCTACTTCTGGCAAGATTCTGAAGTGTGTGTCCAGTGTGGCCACGGTAGAGGATTTGGGAATGGCAACTGACACTGTGGGTCATATGACAGTGACAACATGGCGAATGTCCAGATTACAATCATACTACACGCATGAGAACGTCATGAGGTCTACTCTGAGATTCCTGGTGTAGCTTGTGATGGTCTGTTGTGATTTAAAACAAGATGTAAATGCACAGACATTTGGAAAAGAAAAACGCCTGGCCACTCTCCTTTCCTTGTCAACAAAATTCAGTTTAAAACTATTGAAACACATGACTTTCATAGAATTACATAAAAAAGAGCAAAAAGCTTCATAATCAATGTCAACCTCTTTTTTTAAAGCAGCTCAACTTGATTGTCTGTAACAGCATTATAACAGCATACTTGAATAATGGCAGGCAGCAGCAAGGTGTGCAACTTCAGTCTGAAACATAGAACAGTTTGAAACTGCTGTGGTCCTGTTTTGTGCTGTTGGTGATGCAGAAAGTAATTAATTGCATTTTTCAGATAATATAGCAGTACTTTAATCTCTGTTTAATCTGTTTTACCATGATTAATTAAATTTTCCCCAAGAAAATCTGTGCAGAAAGCAGTCTGATTGTGTGTGAGCTTACAAATGAGACATGAGTGTGATAGTAATCCCTCACTTACAGAAAATAGTAAGTGCAATGATTCACAGACTTACAGAAAGTGGTTAAAGCATAAGCACTTTCATTAAAACCATTTAAGCTATTGTTTTATAAGTGTAATATAAGTTTTTGTTTTAATATTGTATTTTCCTGATATTTTCTTCCAGCTTGCCCTATATACTTAATTGCTTTGGATAAAAGATGTTTGCTATATGAATAAATGTAAATAATTTGTTTCATAGCAGTCCCTCAACCACATCTGTACCTGTTCTCTACCTATCTCTCTACCTTTCCATCCCCCAGTCACTCTTTTACATTTCCCTATATGCATGCGGACACACAGATGAGTGGGCCATCCACTGCCTTCTCTGTGTGCTGTGTGTGTGTGTGTGTGGAAATGAAGATGTCATTACATTAGCAGTTGAATAGCGATACCCCCCACATGAATAAGAGGTGAATGAGTCCCCCATCCTGAATAGCTGCCCCCTCTGCCCGACTGTTAGTATAGTTTTACGCAGGGCAAACGATTGGCCAGAGCCCCTGGGCATGCGCAGCTTCAGCCTAGAGAGCTCTGTTAGGATTACCTCTACAGCCTCTTTAGCATGTTTAAAGAGAAGCGCTTTTCAATGGCAGAGTTTGAGTGGAGTGTGTGTGTGTGTGTGTGTGTGTGTTTTCATGCCTTTTCACTCTTTGGATGTTGTCCTGGACAGGAGTTTTCATTATCCTGGTGTTCTCTTCCTCACGTGCCCAGCTGTACACAAGTTCTCGACACTTCTAGTGCCTCACACACTTTTTATTGTTGTTGTAGTGGCTTGCTGGTTGTTTAGCCCATTAAATGTACCACATGCACAAATGCACATGAGGGAAGTGTAAAAATGAACAGAAGGAGGAAAAGGGATTGAGTGACATCTGAATGGGCACAACTGTTTTGTTGGATTTCATTTTCCAGAGCCTGACAGGTCTCTGCATTTTGCAAATTGCCAGTGAATATAGAAAATAAATGGTGATATTGTCTACAATGTTTGTATTTTATTTTCTTAAATTTCATGTTCCCTGTTTTCTAGGGTTTTTTGCTTCTTTATTTTGTTTGTTCATGTCCCCCGTTTTGTCTTTTATTTTCTTGCTTTCTATTTTTTTTAAATTTCATTTCCTGTTTTATTATCTATTTTACAGTGATATTGTGTATCATTTATGTAATGTTTTTCATTCCATGTCACCTGTTTTGTTTTCTATTTTTTTGTATTGTTTTTGTTGTTGCTTTCTAGTTTTTATTTAATTTGTTTAAAATAGCAAACTATTTGTTCAAAAATCGCAAACTATTTACTTCAACTTTGCAATCAAGTTGTTTGTGCACTTGAACTGATTCAATGAAAAATAAACGTCCAAATGGGTTTTCTCCACTTTATAGTTTTAGTGATTTGTAATGGACTTCAGTTGATTACAGAAGTTAAATTTGTTGACACCTTAGTTTGTTTTTTTCCCAAGCACTTGTCAAGAACAAACAGATCACTTTTTTTTTGCCTCATTAAGATTTATCCTTTATCTCATGACACCATGGGTCCAGTTGGAGCTGAAAGAGTCATAGGGTCAAATCCCTCTTTTAATTACAGAGCTCAGTGGGTTCTGTGCGCCTCAGGCATACTATCTGTAGTATATTAGCCAGGAAGCAATAGCCTCCCGATTCTCGAGACTAACAAAGGAAAGAACAGATCTCCTTTTTCCCGTTCTTTTTTCTGGCTTCGTTATTTAGATGTATGTTTTTGTGAAGGGATTTGGTTCCCCTGGCAAAAATCTTACGACCTCAAAATTTTGAACTCTAGTGTAAGTTCAAGATCATGAGAGATATACATCAGTCATGTGTGTCGTAACTTTTGACTGATACTGTGAAAGGTGAAAAAGTGGAATCCGGTGTCACCTGATGCACAGGGGTGTTTTATAACCAAAAAAGTACATCTGGATCACATAATGTGCAGGTGTGTTGAGGTTTGATGTAGGAGTAAAAACAGGATGCGTGTGTTAAGATGTAGGATCTGATTATCTGAGTCGTGCAGTGAGACGTGACATTTTCTGATTGTTGCCTCAATACATTTGATGCCTATGGTCTTGATTTGTAAGATCTCCTAACTTAGATGATATAAAATGTGCCTTATTATAAATTCTTTCTCTACAGGCAGCCGAGGGGGTGACCTTCATTGGTCCTGACACGCATGCCATCCAGGCCATGGGGGATAAGATCGAGAGCAAACTCATCGCCAAAGCTGCCAAAGTCAACACCATCCCAGGCTTTGATGGAGTAGTCAAGGTCAGATATTATTTATTTGTTTTTATGTTTGTCATCAGTCTTTTCCAAAGAATTCCTCACATCATAAAAACGTCTTGCAAATAAATGTGTAAAGAAATGTTCAGCTCAGCACAGATGGGTGGTATATCGAAATTACAGCTAAACAAAGAATCTTGTATACTATGTGTTGCAGATAACAATGTACATATGTTATATAATTTATAACTTGCATTCAAACTCTGCCTTTATTTAAACAAAAATACTTGACTTGAATACTTCGTATCGAATCAAAATTTAAAATGTTTTTTTTATTATGAATTTAAAATGTAAATTTTAATCAATTTGTCATTTAATTATGTCATCTATACACTGACATGTTCTTGTACAAAAAGCCCACTATTTTAGTAGTGTGTTTGTTTTTTATGATATGCAGTGATTTCAGGTAGGACTTAAGAAAGCTGATTGTTCATACACATTTTTCTAGGACTTTTCACAATTGCTCATTCATCCAAAAAAGTAGTTGACTCGTCGGCGGGTTGGTGTTTACCATATGTAAAATGGTAGTTCCATTGGTACATCATATTGGGATGCATTTTGTGGACAGCAGAGCTTTTCTCCTACTGTCTCCATGTATTGAACAAGCGCAACTGCAGTCATGTGAGCCACGGCTAGTCAGAACAGACCCAAAGCGTCGACTAGTGGTAGAAATAATCTAATAGTCAGTGCAACTCCTGTCATTTACCGAAGCTTCTGTTATGAACCGCTTCTTTTGTAACGGAAAAAAACTTTGTAAAGCAGAGACGATTGTTGTTGAAAATACACACTGTGAAATTCATCACGTAAACAAATCGTCCTATAGACCTTGCTTTGTTCCGTTAAGTTGTCATATATATACACTATAATTTAATAAGTTTGAGGTCAGCAAAATTAAAAAAAAAAAATTATACTTTTTTTCAGTAAGGAAGCAAAAAAATTTAATTTTGTTTGGCTGTTCATCATATAATTCTGAAAAGAATGTTTCACGGTTTCCACAAAAACTGTTGTCAACATGGGTAAATAACTTCAGCACAAAATCAGCATATTAATTATTTCCTGGGGGTCATGTGACACCGAAGCCTGAAGTAATGATGATGAAAAATCATCCAGCCATCACAGTACATTACTTTGTTTTAAAATGTATCGTTAAAATGGAAAAAAACTTAAGTTAATTTCTGTTTTACTGAATTTTTGATTAATTAATTAAATGCACCCATGGTGAAGCAATGGACTTATTTCAAAATCAGTAAAACTGACCCCAAACTTTTGAACAGTAGTGCTTATATTTGTAGATGCCACTTGATCATACAACAAAGATCTTAACCACAATAAAGCTACATATCAGTCCCCCAAAATGCCTTTAAACTCTTTTTCCTGTCTCTATTCCAATGTCCCCTCCCCCACTCATCCCCTCCTCCTGCTTGCAGTTTAAATGGACTTTAATAGCCGTGTGGTGGCCATTTTGACACTTCCTGAGCTGATAGGGCTCTATAAAGCAAAGATGTGCCGCATGACACTCTGATTGTATGGGCATTACCATCTGTGAACACCTCCTCAACGACCCTGATAACATCAGCACACTGATCACAGTCTGACTCTCACACACACGCAAAAATCTCCCCTTTAGTCCCTTCTGCTGGATTTCTCACCTTAGCTTAACTTCATTTAATGCTAGTGTAGAACTCAGCTGCTAATGTATTTTGATGTCTGGTAAGAAATACATTTCAATAGTGGTTTCACTATTTCAATAATTATTTGTAAACAATTATTTTGTCGCCATTTTCAGCCCTCAGAGATTTCCGTTTGCATAATTGCAACAGTTGTTTAACCCTTGTGCTGCATTAGATTTTTAACACCGTTGAGTGCATTAAGGACCAAAAATGGCCACATATTAAACATTGCCTAAAATATTATATATTATTATTATTTTCCACTTTTACCAAGTTAAATCTTTTAACCAGCATCAGTCATCATCATAACTACCAAAAATGTATTCAATTTCAGGATTTTAACCCTTTAATTACTAATTTTGTTTGCGAAACCATCGATTTGTATAAGAGGAAAAAACACCAAAATTCAATTATTTTCAATAAACTAAATGCAAAGAGAAAACTTTAGATTTGGATTATCACAGTCCCACTTTGCAAAAAATCCCACTTAGCGCATTAGAGACCAAAAATGGCCACCTATTAAACATTGCCTATTGCCTAAAATAAGGTGCATTTCCACCCATAGGGAATAAATATGTAGTGACGTCATCTGGTGGAATGCACTATATGATGCAAATATAATGCTTTTGCTTCAAAATGAAAGGATGTTTGTGCAAAAATCATGTTTCATGTATTACTGACAGCCTCAGATTTAAACAACGTTTTAATGGGTTTCAATGGGCCATTTTTGGTCTTTATGGTGCTGAGTGTTACTATTTGATCTACACAGTATGTGTTATACATATTTTGCAAAATGGGATCACATTTTTTACATGTATCCAAAAAGTCACAATTTTGCCAAATTTCATACCATTTGCATTAAAACAGCCAAAATGGTCAAAGAAATTAAACTGCAAAAGACCAAAAATGTCCCTAATGCAGCATAAGGGTTAAAGCAATTAAATGTGACCTATTTGTCACTAAACACAGCAGCTTGCAGTCTGAAAGGAATGACAGTAGCATTTTTAGCAGTTTGATTCTCTCAGCACAACATGGCCATTGCCCACTGACACAGTTGTTGGCTTTTTTCAGATCAATTTGGCATTTTTTGGCATCAATTTGGCATCAACTTTTTTTTTTTTTGTGGGAACACATTAGAAATTTTTTTTTTTCAGAAATGTAACAGTGGGCCTTAATTGTCTTATTTTTTTGTTATTCACAACAAAACAAATTAGGCAAATCAGAGATAAACCGTTCTAAATGAATTGCCCTAAAACCTAGTGAAATATTTTCTACATGAAGGCCCTGATATAGTTCAAGCGAAATCGAATGGTGAACTGGCGTGACGTCATTTCGAACAAAATCAGGTCAAAAATGAAGTTCACTTTGGGAGTTCGAAATGGCTTGGCTGTGTCTGAATTCGCCCTTATACCCTCATTAACTAGTCCCTAGATTAGTCCACTAGTTCACTAGAGTAAACGAGTGAGGGAATTGCCTTTTCTGAGGGTTCCCAATGGACTGCCGCTTTTGCATAATTTGAAACTCAGCAAACTGGCGGCTCCAGTAGTAATGAAAACATTTATCTTGAACTCTGTCATGGAAACTAGCATGTATAAACCTTAATTAAATAACTGAATAATCAATGAAAAAGGAATGCATACCTACATGATTTTTGCTGTGATCATATTGGATCAGCGGTTTGGAAAATGGATGGATGATTCTGCATTGGGCGCCGTCTTCTGGTCAGACGCGGGAATTCATACGGCGCACAGTGCATTATGGGATTCCTTAGCCATTGTGCATGTCAGTTGTACACTCATTATTGCTGTGCATTGTGGGATTGAATGAGTGCACTCTACAATGTCCACTATGGTTTCGGACACCTGTACAAATAGCTGTTCTCTCAAATCGTGCCCTATTTAAAGGCAAAGTGGCGATTTTGGACACTGCCTTTGCCAAAGCAAACTTTCCAGAAAAGTTTGCTCTGTCTGGTGCACTACCATTAGTGTTTTGCGTTTATGTAATAGGTGGATGTGCTCTGAAGCCCTGCCTTCTTTGACATGGAAATCTCCTCCGGTTCATTTCTTCTGTTCAGTCCCTCAAGGTCCTACTGGAGAGCCCCTTTATTTTTACTGTTTTTAATACTGCATATTGCATGCTTTTAAACAATCTATTTTTGGTATTTAAATAAATGTGATGACTTTACTGGAGCGCCGAATTGCAGAGCTTGTGCAAACATCCACATTGCTATGATCAGAAGCTTTCTCATCTTTTCTCATCGGTGTCATTTTATTTGTTTTTTCTTTTTGTTATTAAAAGAAAAGCGCGAGGCACTTCATTTAACATACTCATCTAAACGTCACTCTCAGCAGTGTAGACGGCATCAGGATGTTTGTTGACAGTTTATCGCTACTCATCTATTTCAAACTTCTTTTTACACCAAATTAAAGAACAAAAAAAAATGGTGTGAGCATATCGGGGCTTAAGGGTTTCTTCAAGTCACTTCAGTCACTGATATCTCAGGCATTTATTTATAATTATTTGTTATTAAAACAAACTGATTTCCGCAATTACCAAATGCCTTTCTTTACAGATTTTGGCCAACCCTTGTCCCAAAACCAGACTCTGGCATCCAATCTTGAAACCTAAAATTCATCATAAAATTATTATTTCTTTCCACAAATATTATAATTTTATTTTCCACAAACTATTGCTGCCCTTCAGTTTTTGAATAATTTCCACCACTACCAACAATTCTGCCCTTAAAATAGTTTCAAAGGTTAGTGTTCTGGGTAAGTACTAGATGTGAGGGTAAATTTCACTTGTTATTTCACTTGTTTTTTTTTTTTGTCATCACGCAATAAGTACGATAATATTTTATTGTAATTCTGATGCTATGAAGTTATCCTTAAAAAAATAAACACCCTCATTTACGCCACTTTAATATATACCACAATTAATAAATTTGCATTTAACATATAATAACATATAACATATAATAGTGGCTTTAGAAAATGAACTCGGGTCCAAAAGTTCCTATAGCTGAAACATGGATCAGTCCTTTAGTTTCATATCGTTAAAACCATTTAACATATTTATTGTAAATATGACTTCTTAGTCAGGTGATTTTTGGTCAAATCTGATCATTTACCCCCTGAAATTACAATAACAGTGGTAGTAAAAACTAGTATGCTTTGTGGCTCCCTCTGCTGGACTAGAAGAGGGAACTGAATTATCTTACCTGCTCACAAACAGATACACATGAAATAAAGTTTTGTTTCTTTTTTTATTCAAGGATGCAGAAGAGGCTGTGAGAATTGCCAGAGAAATTGGTAAGTGTGGTTGTAATGTTGAAATTTTGTCATAGTTTGAATCTATTAAGAATAAGGTCATGTAGTAAATAAAGCCAAGTCATAATTTGTGTCCATCTCTTGCAGGCTACCCTGTTATGATCAAAGCGTCTGCTGGCGGAGGTGGGAAAGGGATGAGGATCTCCTGGAATGATGAGGAAACCAGGTGAGACGTGAGGGAAGATGATTCAGGGACATTTCTGATCACTAGACAGAACAAGAGACCCATCATGTGTATGTTTTCTTTGGAGAGAGTCGGCCTAAGATTCTTTTCAAGCAGCAGTAATAAGCTTTATGAAGTTAATTAAATGAATTTGGTTTTCGGTCAGCTCTATAGGGAATTGTTCAGTTTTACTGCTTAAATGACAAGGCTTTATATTATCATTTTTCATTTTGAAATCCATTACCATTTACAAATCAATGCCTTAGATACTCTCTCTGTCTCCTGCCCTTCCTTATCTTTTTATTTATTTTTTAATATTAATAAAAAATATTACTTCAGGGGACAAATTGTTAATTGTGCACCCTGGTAAAATAACACCTTGTAAAACAGATCTAAGTCTATGTAATAAGGGTTCAAAAGCCAAAGATAACATGCCAGATAGGGGACAGCCCTGTCTGATTCTCCGTTGGACCTGAAAAGGAGCGCTCAAAACACCATTGATTTTTAACACACTCTGGACATCACCATACAAAGTCTTAATCTTACTGATAAAACCAGAAGTAAAACCAAAAGCACACATTGTTTGCCATAAATATGTGTGTTCAACACGGTCGAAGGCTTTCTCCTGGTCAATTGAAACAATCCCCATTCTGAGACCAAAAAGCTTGGAAATTTCTAATAAGTCTCGAATGAGAACGATGTTATCATAGATCAAACTTTGGAGAGTAGCTTATAATCGGTACAAAGAAGGGACACTGGTCTCCAGTTCTTTATGAGCTGCAGGTAACCTTTCTTTGGCAGCAGGGTAAGAACTGCCCTTCTGCAGCTTAGAGGCAGACGTCCAGTGGCTAAGCTATCCTTCAGTACTGCAAGAAGATCTTCTCCAATTAAAAACCAAAAAAACGTATAAAAATCAACAGGAAGACCATCTATTCCAGGAGTTTTCCTACTCTGCATACTCTGCAAGGCTACATACAGTTCACCCAGGGAAATATCCGCTTCTAGCATTGCATTATTATCTTGATTAACCTGGGGAAGACTAGAATAAAAACTCTGAGCCAGCATTTGCTCCTCTTGGTGTTCACATTTATACAAATCAGAGTAAAAACTGACAGCATGCTTATGAATAGCGTCATGATCAGACAACACAAGTCCAGAGTCAGACCTCAAACTATGTATAAATCTCTTTTGACCCATTTTTTCGCTCGAGGCCAAAAAAAAGTGTGATGGAACATCCATTTCTGCCACATTTTTAAATCGGGACCTAATAAAAGCCCCTTGTGCTGACACCCCAAGCATGTTCGCTAACACAGACTTCTTAACCTCAAGCGCATCAACATAACATGGATCTTTAGTGGCTTCAGCTAAAAGCTGGAGCTCTTCTATTTCTGACTCCAGAGCTTTCACTGATTTCAATAGGACTTTGGTAACATTATGATTGTATTGCTGACACAGCTGTTTAGTTTGAACTTTTCCAAAGTCCCACCATTGTTGCAAAGAAATAAACTCATTTTTTTTGATGGTTTTTCCAAAAAGATACAAAAACTTCTTTAAAATTATTTTCTACTAGTAAAGCTGTATTAAAATGCTAGTAGGCACTACTAGGCTTTACACACTTCAGAAAAAGACAAACCACAACAAGTGAGTGATCAGAAAAGCCAACAGGGCTAATAAAGCAGTTTTTAACAACATTTGAATGATGTTTAAAGCAATAAAAATGATCAAGTCTGGCCATACACAATAAATTGTCTTTACAATGAGTCCAGGTGTACTGACTTTGATTCTCATGTAACCCTCTCCACACATCATGTAACTCATGAGTCTCGACCAGTTGGATCAGGCGGGCACGGGAGGCAGGGTGAGGCTCTACATGATTTCTGTCACGTCTACTCTCTGTACAGTTCCAGTTTCCGCCCACAAATAAAAACTCTTTATCATTGCAATCTCTAACAACATTATTTACATTTTCCAAAAAAGTCAATCTCTATTTACCAACAGCTGGAGCATATACAGTGATGAATACAAGTTGTACATTTTCATATATTACTCTCACTTTTAACAAACGACCTTTAATAATTTCTTCACACTCAACAGCTTGAGGATTAAAACTTTTTGAAAAAAGAACACCCACTCCACAACTATTACTGGTTTTGTGACTTAAAAAAAACATCACCCTCCCATTCTCTCTTCCAATCAACTTCGTTATCAAAAGTACTATGTGTCTCTTGTACAAAGATAATGTCCAATTTTTTGAGGGAGCACAATCTGAAAAATGAAGCTCTTTTTCTTTCGTCTCTTGCTCTATTCAAATTCAGACTGCCTATCTTTAACTCACTCATAAAAAAGGAAAAAAGAAAACCAAAAGAAAAAACTAATTTGAAAAGCTAAACATATTCGTCATCTTCTAGCTGTCTTTTAGCTTTCAAAACAAGTTTATTTAGGCGATAAAATTCTTGATCAGTAAACACTTTCTCTCCAGCACTTTCATTTTGATAATTCAACACATTCTCACCCCAAGGCGTCACCTTTGACCATGCTTCAATATTTGACGTTTTAGGCGCCCTTTAGCGTCACTTACATGACTCGATCCTACGGCGTCATCTAACTGACGCTAAAGGAAAGCGTCAGTTAGAGGACGCGGTTAGGTTTAGGTATGGGGTGGGGGTAGGGTACACGCGATCCTAGGGCGTCATCTAACTGACGCTAAAGGGCGCCTAAAGCGTCAGATATTGAAGCATGGTCAAATGCTTCAATAAAAAATTAAAAAAATTAAATTTTTTAAAAATTTAATTAAAAAAAAAAATTAAAAAATTTCTTAGGAGTACTAAAGGGGCTAAAAAATGTTAAACTTGAGTGTACATTTCCTGATCTACAACTTTTTGTTGATTCAGTTAAGAATTATCCAGCCCATTCTCACTCCCAAGGCGTCACCTAACTGACTTATCAGCATTATGTCTGATAATGCTGAGTCAACAGTATTGCACTCCCCTAAACTGGGTGACAGTCTCAGAACGGTAAAAGAATCTTTACATTCAGGATGAATAGATCCCTTTGAGTATAAATCCAATAGTTCTGTTTTCTCTCCCGTGAGGGCTGATCTCCATTTCTCAACTGCTCTTGTTACTATTTGATGTGACTTGACACAGAGATGCTCAGCGATGGCAGTCACATTTTTAAAAGCAGGGCCCGTTATTTGGTGCAAGTGTTCAATTCGTACCACCTTTGCATCACACAAAGTCCTTTCAGGAATGGCAAAAGGCATATCACGCCTTTATCACGGCAAAAGGCATATCAGTCCAGTCATGAGCCGATGACCAAAGGCTGCTGTAGTAGCCAAAACAAGGAAGAGGAGTTGTTTTCTCTGCTTATTTGAAATAGGGACCACACTTTAAAAAGGTGACGGTAAAAAATAGGAAAATCACGCAGTTTAAGTCTCTGAGGATCCGACCAGAATAAAGCTTTGTCCAGTCCTAGTCCATCAATATTACGAAGGATTACACAGGCAGCACCAGTCCAACTTGAATCATCAGAGTAATTTAATAGTCTTTGTACAAACTGCAGGCGAAAAGCTGCTGTTCTGCTCTGCAGGTGTATTAATCTAAGTCCCCCTTCCTCTTTAGACAGGTACAGCACGCTTTTTGGTATCCAATGCATTCGGTCCCAGAAAAAAATCTATTAAAATGGACTGGATTTTTATTAAAACTTCAACTGGGGGATCAATGCAGGCCAAACGGTGCCAAAGTGCAGAGGCGACCAGATTATTTATTATCAAAATACGTCCTTTATAGGACATTTTGGGGAGCAGAAACCTCTAGCCGCCCTTTGGCTTTTTCAATGATACCTTAAATTCTTTTTTACATAGTTGTCATCACCCAAAAAAACCATTTAAAACCATTTCTGGTCCAATAGGCCTTTATCGCATCAAAATAGAACGGCGGAAGTAACCGTCAAAAATAGCTGAAGCAGTGTACTGCGTCTTCCGGTTATTGCGTTCGAAATGGCTGCCTGTTATCGCTGGACTACTTCTTTCTCGAATCTCCCAAAAGTTGGCCAAGACGATGTGGTGCCTCCAGTTGCCTGATGGTTTCGGCAGCAGGATCAGCATCTAGTCCACCTGCGGAGTCGCGGGAGTAATTGTGATCACTGGCGGCCGCGGGTTGTTGATCCTCCGCGACTGTGGGCTGTTCATCCGCGTTCTCTATAGCAGAGTCGCTATTCTGTGACTCTTCAATTAACGTTACTTCAAAACGCGCATTAACCCGATCGAAAACTGACTGGCGAAGCACACGAGTCTCCCCCCAGCTGTTCCACGAACATCGACTTGGTGTAGTACCGGATTTTAGTCTCCTCCGCCCACTTTTCGAGACGTAAATGCTTTCCTCGTCAAAGTGCAAGCTGCATACAAACGTACTACCCCGACTTATATGGAACAAAGGACCTTCATCCCTCCTTATCAATCTCACCCAAGCCTTGCGGAGGTGTTCGTCTTTTGGGAAGTCATGGAAGCTAAGGTATGGCTGTCTTTGTTTTGATGTTGAACAACCCGGTACACTGCAATAGCACCGGCGAGAGGAGGCAGCCATAGTTTATCTGGTAACTAAGTAACCACCGGAAGTGCGAGTACACTGCTTGGCGATTTCGAACGTTCCAAACCAAGAAATGTGATAAAGGCCTATTCAATCCATCAGGAAGCCTTGGCTCAAACTCTGACCATTTTCCAACTAAAATGGCTTCACTTTTTCCCCAATTCACCTTAGAAGAAGACAGATAATTAAAATCATTTAAAATCTTCAACATCACACTGATATCATTACAATCACGGATTAAAACAATGACATCATCAGCATAAGCTGAAATTTTAAAAGTATTGGCACAGTTAGGAATACATAATCCATGTACATTAGCTCTTAGCTTGTTCAACAAGGGTTCTATGGCAAGAGTATACAGCATGCCTGAGAGTGCGCAACCCTGTCTTACCCCCCTTTTCACCTTAAATGGAGAGCACAAATCACCATTGATCTTCAATACACTCTCAACGCCACAATACATAACTTTTAACATAGAAATAAAATCCGAATTAAAACCAAAGGCTTTTAAAACACTCCATAAATAGATATGTTCAACTCTGTCGAAAGCTTTTTCTTGGTCAATTGATATCATCCCGAAATCCAAATCAAAGAGTTTTCCACAGTCTAAAATGTCTCTAATAAATGAAACATTGTCAACAATTTTCCTACCTGACACACAGTGTGACTGATCGGGGTGAACTATGGACTCAAGCACTTCCCCTAGTCTAATTGCTAGGGCTTTGGAGAGAATTTTGTAGTCATTACATAAAAGACTTACAGGCCTCCAGTTTTTTAACTCATTTAGATCCCCCTTTTTAGGTAGCAGAGTAATGACTGCTCTACGGCAACTTTGTGGTAGTTGGCCCTTTTCTAAACTCTCATTAAAAACTGCTACCAATTCTGGACCCACCTCAGACCAAAAAGATTTGTAAATATCTATTGAGATTCCGTCAATGCCTGGTACTTTCCCACTCTCCATTCTTTTAAGTGCGTCCTCAAATTCTCCTAAACTCAAAGCTCTACCAATTTCTTTATTGGCAATTTCAGTAACTTGTGGCAAATTTTCAAAGAAACCCAAACTTTCATCATTTAACTCTAAAATTTCATTTTTATACAAGTCTTTATAGAAATTTACTGCTCTCCTTCTGATCTCTATAGGATTTGACAATAAGACACCAGTTTCAGACTTCAGACTATGAATGAACTTTTTCTGCCCATTCTTCTTTTCCAAATTAAAAATGAACTTTGAAGGAGCATCCATTAAATTGGCACTCTGAAACCGGGATCTAGTTATTGCACCTTGTGTTGTCAAACCCAAACTTTTTGATGCACTCCAATAAAGTGACATCTTTTGTGGAGTCAGCAAGCCCTTGCAACCTCATTAAGGGCCAATCCCAATTCTACCCCTTACCCCTTCCCTTTCCCCTAGCCCTACCCCTTCGCCTTCCCCTTGACCCTTGAAACAGAGTGGCAATGCGTAGGGGTGAAAATATTCCCCTAAGAAATGGGACACCACTACGCCTCCGTTAAACGTCATTATAAGTCGTCGCTAGCGCCTACGTCACAGGAGATGCGCCGATGTTTATCACAACTTCCAAGATCCCGTCGACAGCTGCAGTTATCTCAGTCGCGTGGGTTACAGCTATTTTCTTGCATCTTGTGAAGTTCGCAGGAAACAACGGAGACGACGAAAATATGTTGCGGGACTATCGTTAGCAAACTACAGTAATTTTAGCGATTTTTTTTTTTTTTTTTTTTTTTTTACAAATGTTTCTGTGAAGAAACTGACCGTAAATATGAACACAATATTGAATGTAACATAAAGCAAATCATTATTTGTCGTTATAAGACTTATTAAAGCCACAAATACTTAAATTTATGGGTCTCCTTTGTCGCTTGGGCAGCCAGCCTGGGTTAGCAGTGACACTTCTCATACCCCTTCGTTTGAAGTGTGCTCCCGAAAAATCTTCGTTTGAAGGGCTATCTGGCCCTTTACCCTAGCCCTCCCCCTCCAACCAAAAGAGAATTGGGACAGCCCTACCCCTTCACGTGGACGCGCAAAACGGAGGGGAAGGGGAAAGTAAAGGGGTAAGGGGTAGAATTGGGATTGGCCCTAAGTCTTCTTCCAAAGCCCTCATTGACTTATTTATGTTTCTTGTAGCGTTGCGAGTGTATTGTTGACACAACTGTTTTATTTGAACCTTTGTAAAATCCCACCACTGCTGCAATGACAAGAAAGACGGTTTCGAAGCTTTGGCGTTTTTCCAAAATTCTTTAAAAATGTCTCTAAAACAAGAATCACCCAATAAATTATTGTTAAAATGCCAATATGCACTTTTAGATTTAACATGGTTTTTTGCCACAATACATTTGACCAAACTATGGTCAGAAAAACTTACTGGAACTATTGAGCATTCCCTGAACATGCTTAGTTGATGTTTAAAACCATAAAATCTATCAAACCTTGCCATTCACTCTCAGAAAAAAAGGTACGAAAGCTGTCACTGGGTATACTTTTTTTTGGGTATACCACAAAAGGTATACTTTTGTACCTAAAGGGTGCAAATTGGTACCTTCATGGTACATATTTGTACAATTATGGTACCAATATGCACCCTTTAGGTACAAAAGTGTACCTTTTTGAAAAGGTACCGCCCCAGTGACAGATTTTGTACCTTTTTTTCTGACAGTGTTGATAGCTGGTTATTAAAAGCATGAATCCAAGTGTATTGCCTCTGCCCAACATGGAAATTCCTCCATATATCAATAATACTGTGAGATTTCCTTAAATGAATTAAAGTCTTTCTTGACTGCATATGCGGTTCAACATGATTCCTGTCAATGCCGTTTTCAGTACAGTTAAAATCCCCTCCCACAAATAAAAACTCATCAGCATTACAATCTTTTAAAACATTACCCAGAGTATTAAGAACAATTATTCTCTCTAAGCTGCAGTTGGAGCATATACACAGATAAAAATAAAAGTGCTATTTTCAAACTAAGCTTTTACTTTCAAGAGTCTTCCTTTTATTACTTCTTCAATAGTGTAAGAATAAGAAATGAAATTCCTAGAAAATAAAACTCCAACTCCGCCACTTAAAGAAATGGAATGACTTAAAATCACTAAGCCATCAAACTCCTTAGCCCAATCTGCAGCATTTAAGACATCACTGTGTGTTTCTTGTACAAATGACACATCAATATTTTTACACCTCAAAGTCTCATATATTTGTGCTCTCTTCTTATAATCTCTGGCTCCGTTAACATTTAAAGAGGTGAGATTTATTACCCCCATTAAAAGGAGAAGAAAAGAGCAACCAAAGCAAAAGAGCCAAGAAAGATATCTTATGTTATCCATTTAACTTCGTAAGGATTTTCTTTAACCGGAAAACATCCTGGTCAGTGAAACTATTTTTACCTCTGAAAACTTTTACTTTCTCAATGAACTGTTTTATGTCAGGGAAATATTCCGCTATTTTTACTCCCCTCATGTTTTTTGTCACATCCAGAAAGTTTTGTATTTCCTCAACAGTATATTCTCGGCTAGAGAAACCACTCAGGGGTAAACTAGCACTTACACTGCATTCAGACATCTCAGTTTCACTTTCAGTCTCACTATTTTTGTCAGTCTGGATGTCACAACTACCATCTAATCGTTTAGCTTAGACATTATGGTGTTCCAGCAATTTCCTTTTTTGGGGAGTCTTGAGAAAACACTCTTTATCTTCCACCACAGGACTCTCCATTTCTTGTATCACTTTCACAATATCCATAGCTTCATCCTCACTGTTGCTATCATCAGACACACAAGCCTCTTTTTCAACTCCCGACACAATCCTGATTTTTTTTCCTCCCTCTGCCACAACTTTTCCTTCTTTTTCAGCTGTTTTTTTCTGTAGGAATCTCAGAAACATTTTCTAAACTTTTTGAGACCTCAGGCGCTCTGCTTGGGCCTGGCCTCTGTTCATCAACAGCAACAATCTCCTGTACTTCAGCTACTTTCTCAGTTGAGACATTAACAGTTTCAGTTTGCTTACTTGCACTTTTTGGACATGCACGAACAAGGTGTCCATTTTCACCACAACCAAAGCATTTCATATTGTTAGTTGTAGCATAGATTACATAATTAAACCCTTCGTGACTAAAATTAAGGGTCAGATCAAGTTCATTAACATTCTCTTTCAGAACCATATAAACAAATCATCTGAAGGACACCACGAGTTTTAATAAAGATGATTTACTTCCTATTGGAATCATCTTCATTGGGGAGACCATTTTACCATATCTGGCGAGCATTCCAACAAGAACATCATTTTTAAGAAAAGGTGGAACGTTGGACAGAGTCACTCTTTTGGACAGAGTGGAGAGCGGGAGTACAGATGTAAAAATACCACCTATCTCTACACCACTCTCGACCAACAAATTCGCTAAATCAATGGCCTTTACAAACAGAACATTTGCGCCGTTCATCCGCGACGCCGACAGAACACTCTCATGCCCAACAACAGCACTCACGGCCAACACACACTCCTCTACACTTGCGGTAGTGTCAATTTTCACCCCATGACGGAAGAATTCCGTTTTGGGAGCCATCCTCCCAGTACACGGACTGGGAATTAACAACAGCTCTCCCTAAACAGACCACTCTAAGCTTACTGATAAACAAACCAAACAATAAACAATCAAAAACAAACAAAAAATATATAAATAAACGCAGAAAAGAAGAGAGAGAAAAAAAGCAAAATTCACTCACATCAGTCTGCACGCGCTCTCACACCTCTCCACACACACTCAACAATCGCACCGGAAGTGAGAGAGAGAGAGAGAGAGAGAGAGAGAGAGGGGGGGGGGGGGGTTACAAAACTTTATTTAAAACAACACTTAATATTCAACAATTAACATTTGTATATATGGGGAAAAAAATAAAAAATATATAAATTTAAAAAAAACATTAAAATTCCAAAACCAGATTTCCATCAGAAACAACACACAAAACATCATTAACACACCACAGATCACTGAAACCCTTCTCATTATTTACAAGACTATAGTTTGCAAATTCTATTTTTAGTCTACCAGCCACTAATTTCATATACATCACTTCAACATTAATACTATTAAGCTGCAATCCTTGATATTTCCTGGTTTTCCATATTGCCAATTTCGCAGTTCCTATTAAATAATTTATGACACATCTTCCTTCTTTTTGAAAAATTATATTTCACACCCCCTATAAAAACTTCCTCTGAGAAATCTTCACCAAAAACTTGAAACAATCTATTAAGAACTTCAAAAAGACCTTCCAGTCTTTTACATTTTAAAAACAAATGTTCTAAATTTTCTTCTTCTCCACAAAACCTGCATCCCACCCCTCCTGCTGGGTTCAATGTTTGTTTGTGGCTATTGCACCATGAATTATTCTCCATTGAAGATCGGCTGTTCTTTTCTCTACTGGAGGTTTATACAGAGTTCTCCACCGGTCTCTTACGAGAAATTCTGGCTTCAACAAAGCTGGCCACTTCGATATCTTTTGTCCTTTGAGTGAAGCTTGATTTAAAACTTTAACTGCAGTATAATATATTGC
Source organism: Pimephales promelas (assembly GCF_988280905.1). NCBI lineage: Eukaryota > Metazoa > Chordata > Actinopteri > Cypriniformes > Leuciscidae > Pimephales > Pimephales promelas. Next base: position 19,677,911 of record NC_142774.1, on the reverse strand, counting down.
TTTCTTCGATGTTGTTTCAAACAAGTCCAGCTCTGGAGTTTTAAAAGACAAAATTGAACCTGTGGATTCATCCTCATCCATCTGTCTTTGACCAACGACAGCAGCAACTCTAATTTTAGGAAAGTCCAGCTCATTGCTTATGTCTGATGTAAAATCTTGTCCCATATTTCTCCTATAGCCACTTGGTAAGGCATTAACAATTTCTTCCACCAGCTTTCCAGTCAGGCGCGAGGACTTTAATCCTGTTACTTCTTTCAAAGTTTCCACAGATTCCCATTCGCCGTCATTCAGAAGTTGCCCCAGCTTCACAATGCCATGTCTTTGTAAACATGCCCGCCTGCTTACAGATCACAAAAGTCTTGTTTGAATCATTGGGTTGAAAAACAAAACTTCCTCTCATATCCAGCTCCCAGATTCATCAACATTTCTTTCCACTTTAAAAACACTTCTCCAAGGGTGCAACATTGACCGGTAAAAAAGTGTAACCTCAGACAAGTTCACCTTATCCAGTTCCATTAGAAACAGATGTTTGTCTAAATTAAGACCACCTGCCTTCTGCAGAATCATCTTTGCAGTCTCAGTCCAAGTTAAATCCTTGTTATACAGGAATCTCTGTGCAGCTTGTAATCTGAAAGCACAGATCTTACTCCGCACATCCACGAGGCCACGAGAGAGAGAGAGAGAGAGAGAGAGAGAGACCTTTTGACCTTTAACACACCTTTATTTATACATTCCTCATAAACATGTTTTCTCAGATTATACATTAATAAATACACATATATAAGCACTCAAAAAATCATACACTCATAAATCGTAACAAACTATTGAATTAAAAATAAATAAATAAATAAATACAAATGTTCATTTAAATTTCTTTTTTTTTAAGCCACAAACAAAAGCTCATACATTTAGCATCAGCTCATTTTCATCATCCACTGTGCACAAAACATCATTCAAAGCCCAAATTTCAATAAATCTGTCCATATTATTCATCAGTTTAAAAGATGCAAACTCTGCCTTGAGTCTAGTTGCTATAAGAGCCTTTAAGACCACCTCAGGACCTACTTCCCCTCTCCTTTCAGTTTCCTTTTCCTTGTTAGCCATATTGCCATCTTTGCTCCTCCAAACACAAAATTAATTAATGAGATTTTTTTCATGTCTGATGCAACATACCTTGGTCCAAAAACAAAAGATTCGTTATTAAAATCTACTCTATTAAAATCTCTAACCCACCCATCTAATATCTGAAACAATTCTCTTAGTCTTGAACAACTCAAAAACAAATGATCTACCGACTCTTCAGTGCCACAAAAAGGACATTCCTTCCCTACAGTGGAGTCAGTGTGTGCCACGTGCCTGTTTGTAGCTACCGCCCAGTGAACAACCGTCCATTGGAGATCCGCAGTGCGTTTCTCTATAGGAGGCTTGTACAGGGACCTCCAGCAGTACCTAGGGGAAGAGTCTGGCCCCAACACATCTGACCACTTTGTCTCTTTACAATCTTTGAGCACGTTATAATGCGACACCTTCACGCAAGTATTGTACAGTGCCTTTTTTGAAACAGTCTCAAAACCTTTCAGCACCGGAGTCCTGAAATGTAGAAGAGAACCTTCCTCTGGCTCTTCATCCACCGCTGCTGAAACTTCCACTTGGGGAAAAAGATTCTTCTCATTCTGTTCAGGCACCTCGTTTTCTTCTGATCTCTGTCTGAAGACAGAAGGCAATGCAGAAACAATCCCATCCATTATGCTCTTTATTATCCTAATGGACTTGATACCGGTCTTGTTGCACATCTCCTCTGGACTCTTCCTGTTTTCACCAGTCTTTAAGTCAGCGATTCTTGTACACCCCGCTCTCACCATCACATTCTGAAAGCTCCTGGTCTCCAGTGCCGGTGCTGGTATCAGCGGGTTGTTAAAAAGAGGTTCATTCTCTGTCCAGAGTCCAAAATTTGAGAGAACTCTCTCAACCTTAAAAGTTGAAGTCCATGCTCTCAAAACTGCCTTGTAAAAAGGAGAAACATTCCTCAAGTCCATGTTGTCCAGTTTCATCAAGAACAATTGCACATCATATTTGAAAATGTTCATTTTCCTCAACACAGCACGCGCTGTATCAGCCCAGCACGACTCGGCATACAGCAACCTTTGTGCCGCCTGAAGTCGGAATGTCTTAATTCTGTTCTTAATGTCCATCAGGCCTTGCCCTCCCTCTTGAATAGGTAGAAAAAGTACAGCAGATTTTTTCCAATGCTGCCCATCCCAGAAAAAGTCAATTAGCTTTCTTTGGAGCTCATCAACGACACTTTCCGGGGGATCCAGAACTTTAATTTTGTGCCATAATGCAGATGCAGCCAGATTGTTGGTGACCAAAACCCTGCCCCGGTACGACAGCTGGGGCAGCACCCACGTCCATCGAGACAACCGGTCACACATATTCTCCACCATACCCTCCCAGTTCTTCTGCCTATACTGATCTGATCCTAAAAACACTCCCAACATCTTCAAACCAGCTCTTCCCCATTTAACTCCCCCCCCGGAAGCACAGGAGGGGCCCTTCCCTGCCAGTCTCCCAACAAATATCCTTCACTCTTTTCCCAATTTACCTTAGCTGACGAAGCCTTTTCGTAAATATGTAGAGCATTAGTTAAATTCATTACATCTTTATCACACTTTATAAGAACAGTGATATCATCAGCATAGGCCGAAAGAGTAATTGGTCTGTTTTTACCACAACCTTCCACTAAAAAACCTTGTAATTTTTTTTTAGCAAAGGCTCAATTGCTAACGAGTACAACTGCCCAGACAAAGGGCATCCTTGTCTTATGCGCCTATTAACTAAGACTGGATAACTAAGCCCACCTCCAACCTTCAACAGTGCAGAAGCTCCAGTGTAAAGCAGTTTGATCCAAGAGATAAAATTCTCACCAAACCCAAAAGCTTTGGGAGTCTCAAATAAATAAAAATGATCCACTTTGTCAAAAGCTTTCTTTTGGTCAATTGACAAACCTAAATCCTCATTACCAGCATTTGCTAAATCCATTACATCACGCACAAGATAGAGATTGTCCATTATTGTTCTTTTTGGCACACAATACGTTTGAAAATCATTAATAAAAATGTTTTAATCTATTTGCAAGACACTTAGCTAGAATGTTATAATCAGTACACAGTAAGGCTACTGGTCTCCAGTACTTTAACAGTCCAAGATCACCTTTTTTTGGTAATAAAGATAAAACTGCTCTTCTACAACTAGTTGGCATTTCATTTTTCCTATGAGAAAGTCTAAACACATCAAGAATATCATCTTTTAAAATGGTCCAGAATTGTTTATAGAATTCGGAAGGAAGTCCGTCAATGCCAGGGGACCGGCCATTGGAGAGTTTTTTTACCGCTTCTGAAATTTCATCCAAATGAATATCAGCATCAAGCAATTGTCTCTGATCATCAGTAATCTTTGGCAAATCTCTAAGTAGGTCTTCCATGCAATTAATGTCACAGTGTCTTGCTTTAAATAAATCAGTATAAAAGTTCTTTGCATGATTCCTCTTTTCTTTCGGGTTTGTTGTTAAAGTCCCATCTGGTAGCTTCAAATGTAACATTTGTTTTCTTTCTCCTTCTTTCCTCTCCAAGTTGAAGAAAAACGAGCTTGGAGCATCCATTTCCCGTAGTGAAGAAAAACGGGCTCTTATTAAAGCCCCTTTCGCTCTTTCATTGAACAAAGAAGCCAAAACAATCTTTTTTTTCTCTTAATTGTTCTACTTCTTCTGAATTTTCTTCAATAATTCCTTTTTCGATTTCAGTTATCTCTTTTTCAAGTGTTTTAATAGTGTTCTTTACATGTCTATTTGAGTGGGCTGTATAGTTCTGACAGAAAATTCTTATTTGTGCTTTTCCAATCTCCCACCATTGCACTAAATCTTCATAGTCATTTTTTTTGTTTTTTCCATTTAGACCAAAATAACCCAAATTTTTCACAAAATATAGTGTCATGTAACAAATTCAAATTAAAATGCCAATAATAACTGCAATGCTGTGACTTTTTTAAACTCATTTCAATCATACACAAATGATGATCAGTAAAACCATTCGGAAAAATATTTGCTTTCAAAACTCTGTTAGGATTCTTTTTACTTACATAAAACCTATCCAACCTTGCAGCACTAATATGATCATGAGAGGCTTTAACCCATGTATATTGTTTCACAATTGGATGTTTCTCCCTCCATACATCAGACAAGTCATATTTCTTTATAATACTGCTTAATGAATTAGCAGACTGAGGGTACGGTTCTTCACTATTTCGGTCTAATGTAAAATCTAAGGTACAATTCCAGTCACCCCCAAGAATGAGACATGCATTGTCAATTTTTTTAAATTCACTGGACATTTAAAAAAAAATTCTACCCTTTCTGCTTCATTATTTGGTGAGTAAACATTCATAAAAAGAAATGAAAACCCCATTAGCTCCACTTGTACAATCAGACTTCTGCCCTTATCTATCTCATAAGAATAAACATTACTCATATTCAAATTTTTTGAAAACAGAATTGCAACACCTCCACTTAGATTAGAACCATGACTTAGAAAAATCTGACCCTCCCACCACATCTTCCACTCTACTTCATTATCTAGATCACTATGGGTTTCTTGCAAAAAAATAATATCCATATGTTTGTTTTGAATCAATTCATACAAAGCAGTTCTTTTTCTATAATCCCTTCCTCCATTGATATTTATTGTCTCTATTTTTATGCTCTCCATAAAAAGAGAAAAAAGAGAAAGACAAACAATCAGAAGAGAACAAAAAGAGAAAAACACCCTTTGTGACTTAACCATTGTATAGATTACCTTTTAACCCATTCTTTCCCTTTCCGTATATGTGTCACAATTTTCTTCAGTCTAAATCTTTTCCTTCGGCTCAGTTCTTCAAATCCCACACTCTTCTGTACTTTAACTACCGATCTCACAAATCTTTCAACATCAGGAAAAAAAACTCTTGACATCAAAAGTCTTTCCAAAAGTTTCATCTAAGAAATCATTAATTTCATTCACTGTGTATAACTGATCATCACCACTCTGAGAAGTAAAGTCAGATATTTCTGAAAGACTGTCTTCATCTCCCATCTCCTCCATTTCATCATCTCTATCACCAACCTCCCCAACACCTTCATGATCATTCCTAACTCCAGTTTCATCTTCACATTGAGAAACAATCACCTCAGTTTCCTCAACTCCCTCAGCACAGTATTTTTCAACTGTTTCTGCACAACTTACATCTTGGTTATTCTGTGTCTCATTCCTCTCTAAATGATCTCCCTTCTTTCCCGTCTCACCTAAATTCCTTCCTACACTGTCTTCTTTCTCACCATCATTCACTTTTGACACACTCGGCCCAGCGACTCCATTTAACCCACTCGATCCTGCTACTTCACTGTCCAACTCGTTTTCAGTGTTCATTTTCTTAGGGCAAGCATTTTTTTGTGTCCTATTTCACCGCATTCAAAACATTTTAGACTCTCAGCACTTGCATAAAGCATGTAGGACTTTCCTTCAAACAGAACTCGAAAGGAAATGTCAAGAGCCGCTGAATCTAAAAACATAAACAATTGACGTCTAAAAGACATAACATGTTTCAGTGACTCGTTTTTACATCCTAGCGGAACCATCTTGATTCCGCTAGCTATTTTGCCAAATCTCAACAATTCCTTCTCTATATCTTGATTTGGTTATAAACGGGGGACAATTCGAGATTGTTACACGGCTCGATTGAGATACCAGCGGGGAAATAACAGTGTAAACGCCACTCACCCAAATGCCGCTCTCAACCAGCCGACTAGTTAGGTTCCATTCCTTCAGAAAGACCACTACGGCCTTATTCATCCGTGAAGCTGAAACAACGTTGTCGTACCCCACCTGTTCACCTATCGCCACGAGCATTTCTTCCACTGAAACCTTAGGTACACATCTAACGTCATGACGGAGTGAGAGAGAGGAGTCACACCCTCTCGGGCGAGCCTCCATCTCAAACACCCGCCACGCGATCAAACAATGAAAAACCACTCACCTAAAAATATCTTAAGAAACTAAACAGAAACTATTTTTAGAACAGTGAAGGGAGTAGATAAATGTCAGAAAAACCTAGAAGGAACCAAAATGAAAAAGAAAAAAAAGGAAAAACATTTAAATCGCTCCTCTCACCCGTGAGAAACTCACACACCTCAAACCCTTATATAGAGAGAGAGAGAGTTAGAGAGAGAGAGAGAGAGAGAGAGAGAGAGAGAGAGAGAGAGAGAGAGAGAGAGATGTATAATTTTGCACTAATGCAAATTGTTTGCCATGTATATTTTCACAGGTAACCTACTTTAAATTATCTTCTCTCTGTCTCACCAAATAGGTTTATCTTTTAGAATACGAATGCGTTCATTTCAAATAAGTTGCTGGAATATTCAGGGTCTTCACTCTTCAACGTTTGGTTCTAAAAATACAGACCCAGAATTTCTAAAACATATAAAAGATGTTGACATCATAATCCTCACTGAAACCTGGTGTCGAAATGATGCGCTTACCTACTGTCCCTCAGGCTACTATGAAGTGATTGTCCCCTCAGTCAAAATAAGTACAGTCCACCGTGGACGAGACTCGGGGGGAGTTCTGGTGTGGTACAGGGAGGATCTGGCCAAACACATTTCAACAGTCTCAGTTGGAAAATTTCATTGCGGGTTAAAAATAAACCAAATTGGCATTTCTACTAAAGAAATATATCTCTGCGCCATCTACATTCCCCCAGCGGAATCCCCTTAGGAATACCTCAACAACATCCACACAGAAATCAGCCATTTCCAGGCCCAGGGAAACGTGCTGCTGTGTGGAGACTTCAATGCAAGAACTGGATCTGAACCTGATGACATAGATCCAAAGGGTGATGAGTATGTCTTTGGCCAGGACCCCCCGAGTATCACAGGAAAACTTCCACCGAGAAACAACCTAGACCAGACAGTAAATAAAACTGGTAGAGAGCTGGTGCAGCTCTGCCGAGCCTCGGGCCTGTACATACTGAACGGCAGGATCCGAGGGGACTCTTTAGGGAGGTTCACGTGTTGTTCAGGTCTTGGAGCTAGTGTAGTTGACTACGCCATCACTGACATGGACCCATCCTCCTTCAATGCATTCACTGTCAAACAGCAAACTCCGCTTTCTGACCATAACCAAACTAACATTTATATCAAAACGCGTCACACACCAGAACAAAACAGACTGGAAACCTGCCGAATGTATCAGGTCCAGCAGAGATACAAATGGGCTCCGGACAGTGCAGACAAGTTTGTCCAAGCCCTCAGTTCTGAAGAACTAAAAAATCAAATAAATACATTTATTACTAAGAAATTCGAAACAACTAAAGATGGTGTTAATTCGGCTACAAATGAAATCAATAACATATTTAATAAAGCAGCACAGAAAAGTGAATTGAAAAAGAAAGGCAAGAAATACACAAAAAATACTCCAAAAGATGAAAAATGGTTTGACTCAGACTGCAAAACATTGAGAAAACAACTTAGAAAATTATCATATCTGAAACATAAAGAACCAAACAACACTGACTTAAGAACTTAATACTTTTCAAAACTAAAAATATATAAAGACACAATTAGAGTGAAGAAGCAACACCATCTGACCAAAAGTATAGAAGAATTAGAACACTCAATAAATCAGAATCAGTTCTGGGATATGTGGAATAATCTGAGCACCGCTAAACCACAAGACCTACCAATACAAGATGGAGAAATTTGGACAAATTCGGACATTTTGAAAACTTATACAGAGAAATCCCATCAAAACAACTCAATGACGATTATAATCGGATCAAACTAGAGCTACAAATTTATGAAGAGACAATTAAAATCAAAATCCACTTGACTTCCCAATTACACAGGAAGAATTGGCAAACAAACTCAAAAGCCTAAAAGGAAATAAATCTTGTAGTCCTGACAGCATTCTAGGTGAGATGCTGAAACACAGCACACCGGAGCTGCAGGTGGCGCTGCTCAAACTGTTCAACATCGTACTCCGTTCAGGCTGTTTTCCTGACATCTGGAGCCAAGGACTTATTACCCCAATTCACAAAAGTGGAAATAAATTAGACCCTAATAATTTCAGAGGCATTTGTGTGAGCAGTAATCTGGGGAAGTTATTTAGCAGTATTTTAAGCAATAGAATTGTAAGCTTCCTTAACGAACACAAAGTCCTGAGCCCGAGTCAGATTGGCTTCATTCCAAAACACAGAACTACTGACCACATTTACACCCTACACACCCTAATCAATAAACACATAAAACAGACCAAAAACGGAAAAATATTTGCATGCTTTGTCGATTTCAAAAAAGCATTTGATTCTATTTGGCACAACGGATTATATTACAAACTTTTACAAAGCGGTGTAGGGGGTAAAGTCTATGACATTATAAAATCAATGTATTCGAACAACAAATGTGCAATTCGAATTGGCAACAAACATACAAAATTCTTTACCCAAAGGAGAGGAGTGCGGCAGGGCTGTAGCTTGAGTCCAACGCTGTTCAACATCTACATTAATGAACTAGCGGTGCAGTTGGAGCAGTCTACAGGCCCTGGACTCACCCTTACAGGACAGGAGCATCAAGCTCTTGCTGTACGCAGACGACCTGGTGCTGCTGTCACCCACTGCACAGGGACTACAGCAGCACCTGGACCTGCTGCACAACTACTGCCAGAACTGGGCCCTGGCAGTCAACCTCAAAAAGACCAACATTATGGTCTTTCAGAAGAAGCCCAGATGTCAGGAACACAGATACCAGTTCAGTCTAGGCAGCACCGGCCTAGAGCACACGATGCAGTACACTTGCCTCGACCTGGTCATCACTGCATCGGGGAGTTTCAGTCTGGCAGTGAATGCTCTTAAAGATAAAGCTCGCAGAGCTCTATACGCCATTAAGAAGAAATTCCAAAACTCTGAATTACCAATTCCAATCTGGTGTAAAATCTTTGATAGTGTGATTCAGCCCATTGCGCTGTATGGAAGTGAGGTGTGGGGTCCACTCAGTGATCAGAGCTACACTAGATGGGACAGACATCCAACAGAAGACCTACACACAGAATTCTGCAAAATGATACTAAAACTACAAAGGAAAACACCCAATAATGCGTGTAGGGCAGAATTAGGCCGATTCCCATTGATTATTAATATGCAAAAAAGATCCCTCAAATTCTGGATGCATCTAAAATCAAGTCCCACAGAATCGCTACATTTTAAAGCATTACAGACCCAAGAACTGAACCCCGAAAAGAGTCTTCTCAGTCAGCTGGTCCTGAGACTCACTAACTCGACTAACCCTATAACACTCACCAGTCTCAGACCAGCACTGCTCCTCACACACAAATCAGAATAAACCAAATTACTAAACATTCTAAAAATACATATCTGGAACATTGGGATCAGGAAACCAAAACACAAAGTAAACTACAATTCTATCGAAATCTGAAATCAAATTATGAAATGGAGGAATATCTCCAGAGTGTGAGAGACACAAAGCAGAGACAGATCCTGAGCAAGTACAGGCTGAGTGAACACAGTCTAGCCATCGAGACCGGCAGACACAGAAAGAGCTGGCTACCCCGAGAGCAAAGGGTGTGTGTTCAGTGTAGGACAGGAGAGATCGAGACAGAGACACACTTCCTCCTCCACTGTCACAAATACAGCTCGATCAGAGACCTCTACTTCAAAAAACTTAATAACTTAATACACAACTTTACAACCATGACTGAAGTAGAGCAGATAAAGATCTTACTAGGAGAGGGACAGACCGCAGCACTGGCTGCCAGATACGTGTGTGCGTGCCACAGCCTGAGAGACAGTAGGTGAATGTGTGTGTGTGTGTGTGTGACCTCAGTGTGTTTCCCTAATGTCCACCACAGTGACCCTCAGTAATGTGTGTATGTGTGTACATATATATATATATATATGTTAAAACACTGTGGTATCAAACGTTCATAGAAATTATAATCTGTTACACTGTTATTTTTTGCAATTAATTTAATTTGTACATTTTACAAATAGAGAGAAAGAGAGAGAGAACTAAAAGGAGAACTAAAAGGGGTGACTCAGGGCAGAGTATGGTATAGAGGGACTGATTTGGTATAGAGCACACCTCATAACCTCAATCACAGATATACAAATCGGAAAAAAATAACATTTCGTTAAAAATCCAAAAAGACATTGTCTCCACAGACCGTCATATATTCTTGTGTGTTATATACATTCCCCCAGCTGAATCCTCCTATTATAAAGAAGAAACCTTCTCCATCCCGTAGGAGGAGATCAGCCATTACCAAACTACCAACTAAAGGGAGTGTGTTAATATGTGGCAATCTAAATGCCAGAACTGGAAATGAACCAGACTTTGTTAAGGGAAACAAATATATCACAAACACCAGCCTCCATCTGCCCTCATACTGTACCACCTAAGACACAATTATGACAAATTAACAAACAAAAGTGGGAAAATCTTACTAGAGCTGTGTCGATCACTGGGCCTGTATATAGTGAACGGACATATAAGGGGAGACTACTTTGGGTCCTACACCTTTAACTCTTTCTTGGGCAACAGTACTGTAGACTACTTTATTAAAGACATTGACCCAGTGCATCTCAGGGCATTCACAGTCAGTCCTCAAACACCTCTGTCAGACCACAGTAAAATTACACTATATATAAGACAAACTCGTCCCAATGAATCACACCGACAGCCCTCACACTTATTGAAGCTGCAACCACCCTACAATTGGACAAAGAACAGCACAGAAAATTATCAAAATGCAGTAGAAAGTAAAATGATCAACTTATTATTAGACAAATTCATAATGAACACATATTCACAAAATAAATTAGGCATAAATCTGGCCCTTAGTGACATTTCCAAAATGGTCCACCAATCAGCATCCAAATGCAATTTAAAAAATAAATCATCAAAAAGGAAACCAAAAAACACCAAAGAAATGTGGTTTGACAGCGAGTGCAAACAGCACTGTCTGCTGGCCCAACCAAATTATACAATTACAAAAACAAAATTAAATTAACTATTGGAAAGATGCTACTAAATCACAAAAGAAGATTGAACTCTATTTAAACCTGCAAAAGACATTATAAACCAACAGAATACCTGAGTTGTGTGAAAGACCATAAAGTGAGAAAGACCCTAACCAGATACAGGCTGAGTGACCACAGTCTGGCCGTAGAGAGAGGACGGCACCGGCAGAGATGGAAGCCGCGAGAGCAGAGACTGTGTTCACTGTGCTCTCAGAGAGAGGTGGAGACAGAAGAACACTTCCTCATACACTGTGATCATTATCACAGCATTAGATCAGATTATTTCTCTAGATTCCAAAAACTAGATCCAAATTTTATGGCATTGCCAAATTCAGAAAAATTAATTCATATTTTGGGAGAAAACTCTAGCTCAACAACATGACATCATGACTTTTGCGTAAACATACACGCCACTTTCGAGTCAGGTGGCGTGTTATCTCTACGCATTTTGAGCTATCCGCTTGTATGCGTGTATGTCTACGCCATTAACGTCCGCGTCATTCTGCGTGTCTGTACACGCAGTCAAATCTCCAGTCATAAATGCCATTAACCCCAGTGACGGTTAGGTTTAGGGACGGGGTTGAGGTAAGTCATATATTTATATAACGTTAGGTCAACGGCGTTCATAAACACGCTGAAAGGCGATTATGCGTCTTGATAGCACGCCAAAAATGGAAATACGAATTGGCGTGGCATACACACGCTACTTCATGAGATCAGTCTGAGCTCAATCACAACAGCAGCAAACTATGTAACAGCCTGCCACAAACTACGAGAGTCAACCAGTGGACAAAACTAAAGTCAGAATGTTGGTTCAAAACTGTTTTGTTTTGTTTTTTTGTTTGTTTGTTTGCTTTCTGATATATACATGTATTTCATGCATTACTGGTTCATTTACTGATTATTGGCTCATTGCCTGAGAGAGAGAGAGAGAGAGAGAGAGAGAGAGAGAGAGAGAGAGAGAGAGAGAGAGAGGGAGAGAGAAATGTGAAAATAAGAACGTGGATCAAAGTATGTTAACTTTTTTTTTAGGTGTATGAATTACAATTTTTGATTGTGCTTTTAGAATGCAATGAAGTTTTATGTTTTGTTTCAGGGAAGGCTTTCGTTTCTCCTCTCAGGAGGCAGCATCTAGTTTTGGAGATGATCGTCTGTTGATTGAGAAGTTCATTGATAACCCCAGACATATTGAGATTCAGGTATTTACTGGTTAAGACCACCTTGATTGTGTATGCGAACAATTAGCCAATCTTTTATAAAGTAAGAATAATAGTATAATATCAACATGTCTGTAGTGAGCTAAAAATATGGCAGAAGGATTTGGGCATTAATATCAATGATGATGACTGGCGGTACATAATATCTAATGTGGGTAAGAACAAGTTAGGGGGAAATTCCTTCAATACAAAATAATACATATATATTATTATACACCATCTATGTTTTACAGGATGGGGATAGCTGGAAATAAATAATCTGTGTTGGAAATGTAATGAAGAAGAGGGTACTTATTTACATATGATTTGGGAATGTTCTTTAGTTCACCCATTCAGGTGTAAAATTCTGGCAGTACTTGAAGAGTGGATGGGGTCCAATTTACCTGTGGAACCACGATTATGCCTTCTTGGAGATAAATCAATAATACCCAACACAGAAAAAAAAAAATTTACCCTTATTAAGAGTGGCTGTAATACAGCTGCCAGGATGATTTAGCGAAATTGGAAATGCCCCAAAACCCCAGACCTTAAAGACTGGGTTGATGGGATGGTTGAAATTGCTTCATATGAGAGCATGTTGGGGAGACTGCATAATGAAGGAGAAATAAAAAAAAAAAACATGGGACCATTTTTGGCAGCATGTAAATAGGACTGCTCAATAATTGTTTAATTTTCATGTGCTTTTGTTTTGGTTGTATTCCACTGATGGGGACTAGTGGCGGAGTGTGTAATTGCAAAGGTTGAATAATAAAAAAGAAAAAAAAAATAAAATAAAAAAAGAAGAAGAAGTAGTTAAATAAAGCAAAATGTGGTTTAGTTCCTTTAATAAATAACCAACTTTTGCCTAGATTCCAGTTAGATAACAATCTTGGTATTCTTTCAGCCAGTTTAATGAGTTTTACAATAGTCTTCAATGAGTTCCTATATAGTGCTCTTGAAAAGTCTGGGGCTGGTAAGACTCTTTTGAAAAGTCTCTTATCAGAATTTCATTATTGGCTACTTATGTTTATTTATTTATTTATTTTTTTTTTTTTTGTGGAATATTATTATTGATATTGTTTTCTTGACTTGTATGTAATATATTGTTATTTATTTTGGCGGAATGGGTTATTGTGGGGGAAAAGCTTTAACTTTGATTGTATCTGCTTTATGTTAATGCTTTGAAAAAGTTGATAGATAAATGTATATAAAAAAGGCTGCATTTATCGATAAAACATACCGTTTCAACAGTAACACTGTGAAATATTATTATAATTAAAATAAGTTGTTTATGTATTTTAAAATATTATTTATTCCCGTGATCAAAGCTGAATTTTCAGCATCATTACTCCATCCTTCAGTGTCACATGATCCTTCAGAAATCTCTCTAATATACTGATTTTGTGCTTAAGTAATATTTTGTTAATCATGGGATCGATGTTAAAAGCAGTTGTGCTATTTAATATTTTAGTTCAAGTTCCCAGCGACTAAGACCCCATTTACACCTGGTATTAAAATGCGATCTGTATCCAGATAAGTTATCCGGATAATAAGTACCGATTCCATTTACACCTGGCCACATAAATGTGTTTTTGCAAAACGGATATAAATCCGATCTTCAACTCCTGCGTTATATGCAGATTTAATGAATTGCATGCCACCAAAAGCAACAGATCTGAGCTGCATTTTATTGATCATCAGCTAATTTCAAAATCAAAGACATCAATAAGAGAGAGTGGCAACAGGCCTGGTAAGATAATTTCGTTTCTTTACTAGAAGATGTGTTAACTAAGTCTGTGACTTACTTTCACTTTTATTTGTGATGTTTGCACGTTGAATAGACACTCAGCTGCTCATCTGCGGTGATGCGTGTTGCAGTAGCGCCGTCATATCTGACTATAACATGATAGCCTATATAACACGCTCTCACTCGTTTATTTTTTAGCATTTTTGGGAGGAGTAAAATATACATATGTGGTTTCAACAACCAGATTGCGTTTACACCTAGTAAAGATCCGAACACAATGTGAGCCAGACTACCTCCAGATGTGGTCAGGCAGATCCGATCGCAATCTGATCTCAATGTATTTACACCTTGCATTAATATGCGTTTTTTTATTATCCGGATAACTTATCTGGATACAGATCGCATTTTAATACCAGGTGTAAATGGTGTCTAAGTGTCCAATGAGACTCTTTTACACCATCTTTCTCTACAGCAGAGACTATGTTCTTTTGACTGTCATAGGATTTATTTTGAGTGGCCACAGTGTGGATATTTGTGCTTCCATTCTGTTTTCTGCAGGTGTTGGCAGACAAACATGGCAATGCACTGTGGCTGAATGAGAGAGAGTGCTCCATCCAGAGAAGAAACCAGAAAGTGGTGGAGGAGGCACCCAGGTTTGTTTAATTTTTTTTTTGCATTTATATATTGTATAAATCTAAAGTCGACCTGAGAGTTGTTAATACATGGCACCAAAGTCTTGATGCGAAGTATGAGGCTCTCACCCCCGGAAGAAGGGGAAAAAAAATTGAAATTAAATAAAATCTTGAATCAAATGAGTGGACAGCAAGCACTCCACCTTATGCGACTATTTACATTGCTATAAGTTTATGTGTCTGTTTAGCACCTTTCTGGACCCTGACACTCGGAGAGCGATGGGAGAGCAGGCCGTCTCTCTGGCTAAAGCAGTGAAATACTCCTCAGCTGGCACTGTGGAGTTTCTTGTCGACTCCAAGAAGAACTTCTTCTTCTTGGAGATGAACACACGTCTACAGGTTTGTATGTGGATGAGTATGTTTGAAGCACATCCTTTTTGCTTTCTTGAAATATCATTGCATTACATTCAGGGTTTGTAATTAACTCCCGCCACCCCACCAAATGTAGGTGATAATCAATCATGGTGGGTAACGACTGATTCATTTTGCTGCGCCATTCATGTAGTTTTCCATTAAATTACATTTGACTCTGACAGTTACCCTAGGCTGAAGATAAATTAAGTTTTGCCAGAATACTAGTGATCAGGTTCTCTCTTTAGATTCAACTTGAGTATGTGAATGAAGTTTATTTCAGTATTCTGACTTTTGTAAGGAAACAGCTGATCACTTTATGAACTGACACACATACAGTAGCGTTTGCGTACAGTCGAATGCTTAGCATTTCAGTATCCATTTGATGGCGTGTATGGACGTATGCTATCGACACCTGCATTAGAATGTTTCATCTTTGTCCAGTGTCTGCACTATTTTCCCCCATAAGTTATTACTGATAAACATGTCTTACACCCACACCCACACCCACCATTTCTGTTAATATTTCTTGTGATTATGCTTTTGATTGCCCTCACTAAATATCCAGGCCCCCAATTGTCCAACACAATATTGAAAGATCCCCTCCATAGATATTTCTGATGTAATTATGTTACTGCTTGATTTCCAGCTTCTCTTTTTTTATTATTCCCTTAACTAAGACGCGTTGATGCATACCTGTGTCGTGCACTCAATTATTCTGGCGCGTGAGACACTTTGATAGCACTTAACTAGCCCAGTTCATTCAATATGGGCCAAGCAGAGAAGAGTCCAAACACCTCCACGTCTTCCCTATTTAAATACAGTTACACGAGTAGTGTAACTCGAGGACGGTGACACAAAATAAAACGTTGCACTTTTCTAAGAGTGTAAAGTTGATAACTATGGCGGAATACCACAGCAAGTGCTTGGGAGCACTTCGACTCTCTCGAAATGCTCTTCGAAATGCTTTAAGCTATGAACTTTCAGGATGTTTTAATGGTAAGTCCAACAAGTCCTCTTATGTGTAATTTCTATTTAACAAGTCTAGTACCCAATCTTGATCTTGTCACCTCTCTAGAACCCAGAGCTACAGAGGACATCAAAGTGTCTATAAAGCTCATTAGTGTGGACCTCCCAAAGGGAAACAGGCAGAATTATGGAGAGGGGCTGCACTGCTCTGGGCAGGAACAAGTTTTATTATTTCCGCTCAGGTTTAATGAATAGTTGTTAGTGGCGCTGTCTGGTTAACAAGAGTCTTTTAAACACCTATGTTAGTGTTTGAGTGCATTTGGTGGGAGACGGGTTTGTAGTGTTTTCATTCTGGTGATAGATTCCTTTTTTTTTCTCCAGTAAAATTAAATCGATGCAGTATGTACAGTTACATTTGTACACAGCAGTCCATGTATTATTTTACGATGTTTGTGAGTGTGTCCTTCTCTCTCAGGTGGAGCACCCCATCACTGAGTGCATCACAGGACTGGATCTGGTGCAGCAGATGATTCGCATTGCAAAGGGTTACAAACTCCAGTACAAACAGACCGACATACCCATAAATGGCTGGGCCATCGAGAGCAGAGTCTATGCTGAGGTAAACCAACAAGCAATGAAATGCTTAATACAGTGTGTTCTTAGTATTTATAATGTCAGTCATGGACTGATGTTTCAGTTGGTTTTAATCTCAAATATCTACAGATAATGGTGCCCTCGTGGCTGGGTAACTGAAAATCAATTATAAATCAAGTATCAACAGTCCTGTTAAAAACGTACACTCACCGGCCACTTTATTAGGTACACCTGTCCAACTGCTCGTTTACACTTAATTTCTAAGCAGCCAATCACATGGCGGCAACTCAGTGCATTTAGGCATGTAGACATGGTCAAGACAATCTCCTGCAGTTCAAACCGAGCATCAGTATGGGGAAGAAAGGTGATTTGAGTGACTTTGAACGTGGCATGATTGTTGGTGCCAGAAGGGCTGGTCTGAGTATTTCAGAAACTGCTAATCTACTGGGATTTTCACGCACAACCATCTCTAGGGTTTACAGAGAATGGTCCGAAAAAGAAAAAACATCCAGTGAGCGGCAGTTCTGTGGGCGGAAATGCCTTGTTGATGCCAGAGGTCAGAGGAGAATGGCCAGACTGGTTCGAGCTGATAGAAGGGCAACAGTGACTCAAATAACCACCCGTTACAACCAAGGTGGGCAGAAGAGCATCTCTGAACGCACAGTACGTCGAACTTTGAGGCAGATGGGCTACAGCAGCAGAAGACCACACCGGGTGCCACTCCTTTCAGCTAAGAACAGGAAACTGTGGCTACAATTTGCACAAGCTCATCGAAATTGGACAATAGAAGATTGGAAAAACGTTGCCTGGTCTGATGAGTCTCGATTTCTGCTGCGACATTCGGATGGTAGGGTCAGAATTTGGCGTCTACAACATGAAAGCATGGATCCATCCTGCCTTGTATCAACGGTTCAGGCTGGTGGTGGTGGTTTCATGGTGTGGGGAATATTTTCTTGGCACTCTTTGGGCCCCTTGGTACCAATTGAGCATCGTTGCAACGCCACAGCCTACCTGAGTATTGTTGCTGACCATGTCCATCCCTTTATGACCACAATGTACCCAACTTCTGATGGCTACTTTCAGCAGGATAATGCGCCATGTCATAAAGCTGGAATCATCTCAGACTGGTTTCTTGAACATGACAATGAGTTCGCTGTACTCAAATGGCCTCCACAGTCACCAGATCTCAATCCAATAGAGCATCTTTGGGATGTGGTGGAACGGGAGATTCGCATCATGGATGTGCAGCCGACAAATCTGCGGCAACTGTGTGATGCCATCATGTCAATATGGACCAAACTCCCTGAGGAATGCTTCCAGCACCTTGTTGAGTCTATGCCACGAAGAATTGAGGCAGTTCTGAAGGCAAAAGGGGGTCCAACCCTTTACTAGCATGGGGTACCTAATAAAGTGGCCGGTGAGTGTATATGCTTCATAAAAGCTTTTGTTTTAAGATGTTGATTTATATATTTTGCAGTAGGATGCCAGTCGGAAACTTCAATTTTAGATTTCCCATCGAGTCTGGGCTTGCATTAATTGAAGCAGTTGAGACAGCCTAAATCCATAGAACTATTGCAACTTTTCCAGGATGCTTGGAACAACTTTAAAAACTGTATTACTGTGCAAATGTACTTTGGAAAAAGATTGCTTATTTATCTTTGTGTAATATTTATAACTGTTTTAAATGTATATAACTGCATCGGACATCCTGTTTTCTAGCTATCAGCCCATATTCCAATGCATGTTGTTTGTTAGTACGTGGGTTAATCTCACAGAACCTGTGATGAACATACCCATGAGAACTTTCTGCCCAAAATAAATAAGGGGGAAAAACTGATTTACATCAATGGTCCTGAACATAGAATTCATTGACTTTGATATGACGTTATTTTCATATGTGATTTATACTCTATTGCCAGATTTACCCACATAAGTGTTGGTTATCTTTCACGGATATTTTGAATAGGTCCTACCCTACTAAAGGATCTGTCTTCATGATGTATTTGGCAACGTTTTTTTTTCTAACGTTCATCTTTAACATGATTTCCCCATTTTTATTTTAAAAAACGATTAAGTGTGATACAGAGCATTTTCACTTCTTCAGCCGAGCTGCTTAATCCTCGACTCTCCTTAATCCGTGTCTGACAAACTGGCTTGTGTGTGTATATTTATTATAGCCAGACATGTTTATAAGCCTGAATAACACCTATTCAGATGTTGAAATCATCAATATTCAGTAAACTCACCCCAGCCCAGTGTGGGTCTTCTGTCTCATCTCATCATGCTGAAATATGCTGGCCCAACTCAACCCATTGTGGATGGCAGAAGTGTTTGTTCCTGCCAAAGATGAGAGAAAACGAGCAGACCTTGTTAACCCAGCTTAACTTAGTTTGACCTAAGTTAAGACCTAAGCCTTGAGGAAAGGCACTTGACCTTTTGGTTCCTGTGTTTTATTTGAAAGCTTATATCTCTCTATCTTTCTCTTTTTCAGGATCCATACAAATCATTTGGGCTTCCCTCCATTGGTCGGCTGTCTCAGTACCAGGAGCCGCTCGACTTGGCTAACGTTAGTACACAAATCTGTTTGGCCATTTTTTGTGTGTGTGTACGTGCGTGCAGAGGAGAATTGCTTCGTTTGGAATAGGGGCTACTGTATCACAAGCTATAGTGATGACAGAACATTGGCCCTCATTTATCAAAAGTGCGTACACCAAATTCCCAGCGTACACCTTGCGTACACTCAAAACCACGATGAGTTTGAGATTTATCAATATGGACGTGGGCGTACGGCACGCTCGAATCCTACACCAGCTCAGGAGGTGGTGTACACACGTTTTGAGTTAGTGAGGAAATGCGCAGAAAAATTCCTAACACCACAAAACGCACTGACAAACTAAAAGATATGATATATTATGACCCACTGTAAAACAAACAAACAAAAAAACAACATAGTAATTATAAACTTCAGTGTTTATTTTTGTGTAACGTGGACAATGTTTAATTTGTGTGACTTTACCAAAGCATTTGATTTGTAAGTATATGTATTTCTTCAGTTGCGAGCCTGTGGATTTTACCCTGACGTTTCAGGATTATCCCCGGCAGGTGCGCACGGACTGGGTTCGGTAGCCTAATGAAAGGCTTTCAATGACCAAAAAATATTTCATACTGACAAAATAATAAAAAATACGTTCTTCTTCTTTTAAATGATAATAATACAAATAATAATAACGACATCCTTCTTCTAAATAACAACAAGCATCATTAATACAAATCATAATAATACGAAGAATACTATTACAAATTGTCATGCAATTATTAATGTGAATGAATGGTACTTCACATCACATCATCATCATCACTATTATACATGTGACGTGATTCGAAATTGAATGCTAATTTCAAAAGACGTGCTGTAAAATAATTAGGGCTGTGCAAAAATTAATTGCGATTAATCGCATCCAAAATAAAAGTCTGTGTTTACATAATATATTTGTGTGTGCTGTATATAATTATTTTCTATATATAAATACCTATGCATGCATGTATATATTTAAGAATTATTTGTGCTTAAATTCTGTATATGTATATAAATACATATTCTATTTTATATAAATATAAATATTTTATATACGAATAACACATTTTCTTAAATATATACATACATGTGTGTGTATTTATATGTACAAAATAATTATATACAGCACACACAAATATATTATGTAAACACAGACTTTTATTTTGGATGCGATTAATCGCGATTAATTTTTGCACAGCCCTAAAAATAATGCATTGTGATAGGTCATTTCGGCTCCACGTCGGAGAAGTTTGTCTTCTTTGCCGTCTTCCATGTGTCCATGGCGTAAAATGAGGGCGTGGGGGGAGCGGAGACTTGAATATTTTGGGGCGTGATATTCTAATGACGATCGTTTTCGGCCGCGGGATTTATCAAGGGCAGGCATTGCGTACACCTGGATTTCAAAGGTACGCACATCTTCATAAATCAGGCGATGAGAGGAGTGTAAGCATAATCTTACGCCAACATATACACCCGTTTCTACGCAAGATTGATAAATGAGGGCCATTGTGTGCTCACTTCACATTATGAACTATAGGTCCTTCTGCTAAAATCTTAAGCCCAATTTTTTTTTTTTTATCTTTAGGTAATAGGTTGTTTACAAATTGACATGATTGACAGAGATTTACACTGTCACTGGTAGTTAACACAAATGCATCTAGGTTGCAAAATGGGTGCCAAATGTAAAAATAGTTGTTTTAATTCATTAATTTTCCCAACTCAAACAATATAAAGTTAAAACTCTAATCGTAATATGAATAAAAAGTACTCAAGTAATTACATTATTACTTTAATTTGTGCTCATTTGAGTTGGCTAACATTTTATTGGGGCTCTTCATACTTATGGAAAATTATGATTTGTAGTAGTCTAAAATTCCTCCAGTCCCCTACACTCTGCATAGTCAAGCATTTTCAAGTGACAGTGAATGTGTTTGTGTAAGTTTCACACATCAGTCTATTAAGAAAGGACAGGTAGACTCGTCCTCTTCAATGAAAGATCACTAGTTTCTGGGAGCTGCTCAGAACAGGATGTTTTTAATTTTAGAAACACACACACACACACACGCACACACACAGGCACATAGACGCACACAGACAAATGATGTTTTAAATGTCTAAAGAAAGCAAACACGACTGAGGATATTTACATTTATTCTTTTATTTATAGGCAGGTCCAAAAAGATGTCATTGTGTGATGTTTAGTGGTTATTAATAGTTTTTTGTTCGTTTGTGATTTTTGCCTTAAAAAGGTTTGTTTTGAAAAATTGACATGGAAATGCAGGACTCATTTCATGGCTATATATGAACATTTTCTGACATTATGCTGAAACAAGTTTTTGGGGTAACACTTTATAATAGCTGCCCACTTTTGATCATTAGTTAAGCATTAATGAACAGTTAATTCGTCATTTATAAAGCATTAATAGAGAATAATAACAACAACACATTAATTAATAAGCAGTTTATAAATACAGCTATAAATACTTTATTCTTATTCATACTTTTTTAATGATAAATTTATTATTTCTAAATTAAGTATTGCATTATTTACAAAGCAGTAATTTAGGAGTTGTAAGTGGTTCATAAGATCACTTAGAACGTGTAAGTAAATAATTGATAAACTATTGAAATGTACATTCATAGATCTTAAATATTTCTATTTTCTCTATCACTGTGTTGTGTCTTTTTAGAAGTAAACTCCTTTGTAAATGCTTTACAAGGCATAAATAGTCCTCACTTTAGATAAGCTCACAAAAATAGTTAACTGACCACTACTAAATGCTTTATAACTACCTGAATTAACCATGAATTACAATAGAAATGCATATTAATAAAGCATTTATCAAATAGTAGTTATTACTATTTACTACTTTAGTAAATTTACTATTTACTACATTTAATTAGTTTATTAATTAATTAGTTTACTTACACTTTTTAAGGGATCTTATGAACCACTGACAATTCCTAAATAAATGGTTTATAAATTTAGAATTGATAAATTGATCATTTAACAAAGCATGAAAATAGAATTATTAAACACATAATAGATATGCTTATAAATCAAGATTAAAGTATTTATAGATTTATAAACTGCTTAAAAATGTCTATTAGTGCTTTATAAATGATGAATTAACTGTTTACTAATGCTTAACTAATGTTAAATAGTGTGCAGTTATTATAAAGTGTTAACGTTTTTGGAAATTAAGCTTTTTGAATGATAATTGTCATTCAGCCTTGCTTTTGGCTTGCTCAGTTGGGGTTATTTAGTGTTTAGCAATGTTGTTGATCTGTGTTGTACTACTTTCATGTTATCACTGTGAAGCTGCTTTGATACAACCTGTATTGTGAAAAGCGCTATATAAATAAATGTGACTTGACTTGACTTTTCTCTTGAAGGTTCGAGTAGACAGTGGAATTGAGGAAGGAAGTGACATCAGTATTTATTATGATCCCATGATTTCCAAGGTAATAGAATAGTAATATCAGACCATCTTAACAGTCTCATTTGTTTTAAAATGTCAGATGGATTTACTGCTGTTGTCATTGACTAGCTGGTCACATACGGTAAAACACGAGAAGAAGCTTTGAAGAAAATGGAAAACGCTCTTGATAATTATGTCATTCGAGGTAAATTACATAAAGTAGTATGCAAAAACATTTAATGTGAAAATATTCCAAATGCAAATTTCTTTCATTTCTTATTCTGTCATTTGCTCAGGTGTGACCCATAACATTCCTCTACTGAGAGAGATCATTGTTCACCCACGGTTTGTGTCTGGTGATATCAGCACTAAGTTTCTCCCGGAGGTGTATCCTGATGGGTTCAAAGGTCACATGTTAACAGCAGGAGAGAGACGGGAGCTTCTGGCTACGGCTGCGGCACTCTATGTAGCAGCACAGCTTCGCTCTCAGAAGTTCCTGGGAGATCTGAGGTGAGAGACAGATGGGGCATCTGGATTACACACGCTGAAAACTACCAGTTACGATGGTTAGGGGCCTATACTGCACTCTTGTAGCATTTTGTCTTTTTCCCTGAAGTTTTTTGCAGCACCAGTAATTTAGTTAAAGGGTCATGAAACCCCCTATTTCAGCTGCAGTCAGTTCTCAGTTCTCACCACATTTTTTGGAAAATGCTACAGAAGTGGAAGTGGGCGTGGTTAAGGAGAGACCGTCAACACTGCACCGGCTTCTGATTCAGACAGTTTTATTTCTGAAAATTACAATTACACACAACATAATGTACACATGGTTTTGTAATCTCACTGTAAATTGCATAAATACAGACATATCCCGTGACGGCTGTAGTTTAATGCACAAATAAATGCACAGCCATTCACATTTGTTCTTTGTCGAAAAAAATATATGAACACGCTGTTGCATCTTTGATGACTTTTTAAGGCTTATTTTGCTTCGTTTTTGTAAGCTGTTTGATCAGTTAAATTGCCGCTAAGACCGGTCACATTCACAGTGTGGATGAATCGTGTTTGTACCGAAGACTCAAGAGAACTTATGTGAAGCAGAAACTCTTACAAAGCAAAAACAAACACTTATTTTTGATCCATTAATGTATCTCGCTTACTGAATGCGATCTCACAGTTTGAAGCGCCTGTCATAGGTATTCAACACGTGCTGTCATGAATAATTAAGCAAGGCCTCTTCTCATTGGCTAAGGACGCGCTGTCTCATTAATAATTATGAGACACAAGAAAACATCACATCCTATGATGCAGACACAAAGACAAATTTAAACCTGAAAGTTGAAAATAGCTCAAGTTTAACATTTATTAGTTTTCTAAACTAATGGATGCTAACATTGACTTCAATGATGTTCACACATGTTTGTGGGTTTCATGAACCTTAAAACAGTATTTTACATTTCCCAGTTATCTATGACTCTTATTAGATCTTCATTAAACAAACATAAAGGCCCATTCACACTGATTATAACTATACCTACCTATATACATTTAATAATCGTTCTCATTCTATTAGAATAGCGAAGTCCACATCACACAATAAACAGAACGTTATCGTCCTTTGGTGTAAATGCCAATAAAGTTACTGTTATAGTTGTAGGTCTTACCAATGACTGCTGAATATCGAATTGGCATTGATATGTAAACATGGGTGTTCACTTATGAATGTGCTTAGTTATGATATCATAACTAGAATGATATTTGAATAACCATTTCTCATTTTAGCTTGGTTTTCATAAATCGACTGGTGTGTGTAGTGCACATTAGAGTCTACCAGTACATCATATAATAATCCATCAACATTTTTGTCTTCATAAGAGCTTGGAAAATCCGGTTTTCCATTATTTGCTTAATGTTTTCCATCAGGTTTTCATTGTTTTGTGTTTTAAGACACTTAAAGAGCCCCTATCATGGATTTTTGAAAATGACTGTTCATATGGTGTGGAATATAGCTCTAAGGGAATGAAAACATCCTGCAAAGATTTATATCTGAAAGTGCACCAAATATAAAGTTATTGTCTTTCAAAAGTGAGAGTCGACTCTGAGTCTATGAAATTAATTGTTTTTGAAACGAGTCATTAGCTGTTGCATCGTGACGTAGAGAGGTCATTGGCTGCGCCCAGTTACTGCGCACACAGACGGAAGTGTAAACTTGAAATACTTCATCATAGCATCATGTCGAGAAGACACTGTGTTCTACAATGCAAAGATAGTTCAGCCACTTTGTTTTCATTTACCAGGGACGAGCATGTGAAGAATCGGTGGTTAGAGTTCATATTTGCAACGATACCACAACAGTATAGCCCGATTGTGTTCTCATCATTTTAATTACGAATCGTTCAAAAACATAAATGAATGTGGATTCGCAAGCGGTTGTTCCTGAAGGAGGGCTCAGTAACTTACTTACCCAGTGTATATGGATCAGCTTCCTCCTATGAATCACAACCTGTAAGTATTTTTAATAATTGTTGCTTTTATGGGTTTTGAACGGTTTTGTAGCGTCGGGCGCGAGGAGGGAAGGCGCAATAAGAATGTGTGTGTGTAAATTACGCTCAGCGCAGCTTCTAGGTCTCCAATGTCAATTTTTTTTAAATATGTGAAATGTTTGTGGCTGTTATTGGAGTGGTCATAAAGACTAGAGTGTCTTGTAGTACTGCAGTGCTTTATCAATATGTTTATGCGTTATGCTAACAAACAATAACTGACTGGGTCTGTCATCTGACCAATCACCGCCGATTAGCGTCACACAAAGGAGTGGTTTGGAAAAATGAGTCTTTGTACGAATCATTTGGGAGTCGGTGAGCAAATCAGTTAAAAATAAATGCATATTATAAGACAAATAAAGTGTTTTTTTATCCTTGCATGCATGTTAAACTGTTTTTGGGAACTCCTAAAACAAAAATAGGACCATTTCAAATGTTATGATAGGGGCTCTTTAAACATTTTTCTGCGATGTTTTGAATGTTGATGTTGATAAACTGCTGATAAAAGTATGTCAAAAGGGTAAATTTGTATAGCTGGCACACATAAAAGATGATGTATTGGTGAAATTGTTTGAAAAATTATGACAGTCTTGATAAAATGAGTCGATTCTAAACGAATGGCTAATGCTTTGCACCATATGGCATAATTTTTCAGCGAAAGTGTGAAGTTATTACATTAGTTATATTGTAGCTGTAAAATGACTAGCAATTTTTGCAAATGAAAAACAAAGGATTTGTTTGTTTGTTTGTTTGTTTTTTGGTTAGTTTTTTTGAAGGACACAATAATGTAACAAAAATTTAAATATGTATAAAAATACGTTAGATAATGTGAGAAGAGTCGGAAGGCCTAGTGAAAAGTGTTGTAAAATGCCAGCAGAAGAAATCCTTATTGTTGAACAGTAATAAATAATCTAATTGGATCTTCTCACCATCCAGCGTTTTCAGACAAATTTCTAAAGATTTGCGGCAGTCTAGAATCTTTCATAAGAGAGAGAGAGAGCTCATGTCTTGAGGGTGCACCATTTTCCATATGAAATGTAAATACAAAGCTTCAGACAATAACCACCTTGTACAAACAAACAGGAAATGCGCTTAGCAATAATCCTTTTACAAGCATACAGCACTGTGAATAAACATCTAGTGTATGCAACTATCAAACTGCTTTGAAAGTAACCTCTCAACACAAGTTGTATGTAATATAAAATGGTCCGTTTAGTCTAAATTAATTGGTTGGCAATGTACCTTTCAAACTCTGCCAATAAAACACTCATGAATTATTCTTCATTTGGAAAAGAAGACCAATTTACACTTGTAAAAAAGATGTAGAGAGACCATCTGTCTAAACATCTCTACAGTTTCCCCCACCACTGTCTCTTTTCTCTTTTTTTATGCGTTTCAAAAGTTATTGGTGGGGGGTTGGCTTTCTCTTTGTAGTGAATGCAGCCCACCATAGTGGAAAAACACAGCATTCCTCCTAATACATTTACTTTAGGTCTCCTAGCAGAAGAGCTGTCAGTCAAACAGCCAGTGACTGGGTGGTGTGTGTGTGTGTGTGTGTGTGTGTGTGTGCGTTTGTTGTGTTTTTAATTCATCTGTAGAGGAGAGAAACTGTATAATTGAAATTATTATAGTGAGAGATTTGTGAGTGAAGAGATTATAGTGAGAGGAAAAAAGAAAGTGGATTTGTTACGCCTGGTATGGCAGATGATAAACATTCTCTCTGTGTGTTGTGTTCCAGGGTATCCAGTGTTCCTGTAGAGAGCAGAGTTTGGGAGTTGTGTGTGGGACTTGATAAAGATGTTCACATGCTGGGTGTGTCTCTGTCTGGAAACAACTATCTTGTGAGTGAAAGTGTTTAAAATATTACATCTCATGTCACAGCTCAGTTTATTTTCCACGTGTAGGAGCTGTGGTGCATATATGCTTGACACATTGAAGAGTGGTGCTCATGTGGGGTTACTGGTTCAATCATATTCCTTCTTTTTATCTTTAATAATTTCCTGTTGGTCATGTCTCATTAACGTTGTTGTCCGATTTTGACAGGATAGCATGGTTAAGAACACCATCTAAAGTCTGGACCCAATCTTTCTCCATTAATGGCCATTCAAAAGTAGATAAATATTTTGTAATTAAGGGGTCTACATTTAACTTAAATTAATCATTTTATTTTATTTTATTCAGCATTGCCAATATTTTTTTTTAGTGGCTGCGTAGTGATGTGTAACATGATTAACATTTATGGCTCAGGTGATTGACTTCTGTGGTTCCCATAAGCAAAGATGAAAGATTTCACACAATTCCAGCAACAAATATTGTCCTCATTAAGGTCATAACACATCCTGCCTATCTAGCTAATTTCCGTGAGAGGCCTATTCTCTTCTTCTGTTATAGTACTTCCATTGAGCGCTCCTGCTCCCTCACTAATGTCTAACACAATGTCCTCTGTGGTAGTATTTGCATTGAAATCAATCCCTCGACTCTTGAGCCTAAATCACTTTAGGATCTGTGTGTCTTCCTCTTCTGTTACTGAAAGACCCTCATGCAGCCGCTGCTCTCACACTTTCCCTAAGACGTCACTCACTAACTGTGTGTTTAGACACCTGTGGCCCTTCAGTCAAGGATAAAAAGAGCCTCGGGGGTTCAGGGGCCTCACCTGGACCCCTTTCTCTCTCTTGCTCTTACAGCTGATGGCTGCATGTGTGTTTCTCTCCCACAACCGCACATCAAACTGGACCCCCTGCTCCACAGATGGCCCTGGAGCTTCCAGTGTCCTAGCATGCTTTGGGAATGTGACTGATTATTCAGAACTGTTGTTTAGACAAGTGTTTGAGGGCTGAGGGTAATCAGTTTGACCAGTGACACTGTTTTAAAGAAAAGACTTGAAACCCCCCACCTCCTCTAACAGGCATCAGGTGGATTTGGGTGTAGAAACTGCTGAATGACCTTACATGGGTTCAGAAACTTCTCAGAAACTTCTGTTTCTGTCACACAGATCAGCTCTGTCTTTCACACATAGTTACTCAAATATAACAATTTCAACTTTTGTTGTCCTATGTCATACACCCAACGTGTGTTTTGTTTGTTGGTTTAGGTGGAGATGGATGGAGAGAAGGTTGAAGTGTCTGGACAATGGAACTTGGCCTCAGCACTGCTGCCCATCACCATCAACGGCAAACACAGGACTCTCCAGGTTCACAAACATACACATATGTGGGGAATAACTAGCTCTGGTCCATGAAAAGTTATGATGAATTGTTGTAAAGTAATGCACACTTGAGGTAGTAGCATTTATACTATTTGTGTAAATGCATTATTGTTCAATCCAAGAACAATATGGATATTGTTCAATCCAATCAATCCTCTCAGATGGAAATTTTTAGGAAATCTTTTTTTATATTTAGTATTGATTTATTTTTTAATTTGTAAGTTTGATGTTGTCTCACTTACTGGGATTGTTCTTGGGAAAAACTCACTTTGATATATTATTAAAATAAGTTATATATTTGGATGGAGGCAGGATAGAAGTTAGTTAGTTAGTTAGTTAGTTAGTAAGTAAGTTAGTTAGTTAGTTAGTTAGTTAGTTAGTTAGACAGACATGCAATAGGTGTGGTAATGTACAGTCAGTTGGTCATTATTGTAAAATAAACAGCGGCACTCCAGAATCGTTACTAGACACTAACATGTCAACCGATCAGAATGAAGAATTCACCATCGCTGTGGTATAGGCCCATTATACATTAAAAGACACTAACAGGCTTCATGGCTTTATGTTTTTTCTCTGAATGCAGTGCCTCTTGCGGACAGCGGCTGGGGAGATCACCCTTCAGTATCTGGGCACTTCAGTAAGTCTTTGAACAAGCACATCATAGTGACACATACCAATATAAACTGTATGTCAATGGTTCTCAACTGGTTTTACTTCAAAACCCAGATTATACATCGGACATAAAGTGGTGACCCAGCATAGTAGCAAATTTTATACTACTGTATTAATCAAAACAATTCTAACATTGGAACTGTTTTTTTATAAGCTACTATTTTTCTAAAGCACTCAAATGTATCCAAGTTTATCCATGCTGTAAATGAGCTTGCATTTCATTTAGTGATGATCATATTTTCTTTTGTCTTGCATACATTGTCATTTGTTTTAGTTAATAAAGGATGATGATTCTATTTAAGGATCAGCATGTGTTCTGCTTTCTACCAAGTGTTCTACCAAAATATTGCACAGTTTGATTGAACAATAATGGAAGACAAAAATTTGGGCAATAATGACCAAAATACACCTCTTTTAAAAGTTAATAAGCATATTTTTATTTCTCTCATAGCCATTCCTAATTATTTGGTTGATTTAGTTTTATTTGTATTTCTACCCAAATGTGAATAAACATCATTTTGATTTGTTGACTCATTCTCATGGAACTCATGGAACATTTTATAGCTAATCTTAGATGTTTCTGTGTTAGTTCATCCTCAAGTGTTTCTTATGTGCACTTTTCTGTAACTGTATATGGCAGTAAACTAAAAACCTCACCAAGGATTTAATAATAATTATATGAGATTCTATGAGAATATGGACTTAATATGGAATACATCCATCTCCCGAGGTATAAAAAAAATGTTGCTAACCAATCAGAATCCACCTGACTTTAAGATGCAAACAACATTATCATCCATTGTTGTGAGTGCCAATATACTGTTGTTATCATTATTTTCATTATCGTTCTTGGTATGATCATGCCTTTGTTTGTGTGTTCATTGGCGCTCTTTTGTTTTTTTCTGTGAACGTCATCCTGGGTGATATATACTATATTATGTCACTCACTAGGGCATTTATCCTGTCTTTACACTTGAGTTGATCTACCAAACATTCACACACGCAAGCGCACAGACTCACACTCAAGGCACAGGTGTGACAACCCAACTACAAATCAAACCAGCCGTCCTGTCTTTGTTTACCCAAAGACACCTAAACAATCAGCATCAACGTTCTGCAAGCTTAAACAAACAAACAGGGTTAAAAACACAGTAACTCTGTAAAAGAAGAGGAAATGCCGGCTTCCCGGCTGCACACGCGTGTGCTTCATGGGGGGTCTCTGCTTCAAAGTCCTTCTGAGGTGGTTTGTTTCGAAGTTTCCATGGGGTCACGGCTATTATGGGATGCCTTCCGTTCATTCTATGTTAACAGATCAGTGGGCTGTGTTCAGTGCTTGTCTGTTTCCACGTCAGGTCCAGCAGAAACCAGAGTTTCAAAGTTTTGAGGGTTTCCTCCTGTCAGAAAAGTAATATAGATGTTTTTTTGTTTTTTTTCTCACTAATCGCACTTAGAAATTCTGAAACCATTAGTAGAACACTTCAAGCTGCCTTCACTAACAATTTTAAAGTATATCAAAACAGATTAGTTATTTTAAATTGTAATATTTCAGTGTATTATAATTTTTGGTGAAATGATTCTAGGCTTATTGAGCATGAGAGACTTCTTACTGACCCCTACTTGCACGGTGGTGTAATTTGGAGTGATAGATTATGGAAAAATAGTAGTAGTAGTAGTGGTACTTTCTTTCTTTCTTTTTTTTTTAGACTTAGATCAAGTACCCAACTATGTTGTAGTACTTCTCAAAATTACATTCTGGTAACATCTAAATATTTCAGTTGTGACCAGAGGCGGACAGACTACACAGCTTTATTACTTGAGTAAAGGTACAGGTACCTTGCAAACTTTTACTCAAGTACAAGTAAAAATACTACAGTCAGATGTCTACTTTGGGAAGGTGGGGGCCATGGGTTGGCACATTCCCGAGATGGACCTGCTTGCGTCTTCATCCATTGTTTCGTCCATGGTTTCGTCTCTTATCTAAATCTGACCATGGAGTTTTCTTTGGGGGAAATCAATTGCTGATTTGCTGTCCCAATCTGTGGAGAATCCAATCACGTTTGAGAGGGAAACAACAAATTGAGGGTTTCCGAGATTTTTTTATTTTTATTTTTATTTTTTTAAGTAATAACGGGTACTCACGGTTATGGATAGAAATGCAGTGGAGTAAAGAGTACAATATTTCCCTCAAATGTACTTGAATAAAGTCATGAGTACTCCCCAAAAATGATACTCAAGTAAAGTACAACTCCCTTAAAATTGCACTTAAGTACTGTACTCAAGTAAAAGTACTCTGTTACTGTCTGGCTCAGGGCTGGGTTTCCCAAAAGCATCATAGGCATCGTAAGTTGATTGTAGAACAATTGCCACCAGTGGTCTCTGAGATCAACTTAGGCTTTTGGGAAATGCAGCCCTGGTTGTGACTTCACCTTGTTGCTCAGAGATTTAGTGAGTTGACCCCGGTCACAGAATCATCACCCTTCATTACTGCATGTGACCTGAGTTTAGCAGAATGATGTAATGCTTCCTTTGTTGAATTCCTGGAAAGCAGACATAGAGCTTCCCTCAGAGAGCTACCCAGTGATTAATTAGTGAGCCACCGTTTCCTTTTTTTTAAATATAGCACAGAAATTACATCACACAAATACAGGGGGTCTTCACAATGACACACTGGTCAGGAAGTGCCACTGAGGGTGAGAAACTTGTAAAGGACTTGGGGTAAAAAAAAAAAGTATTAGGCTCTTTTGTTGAGGACAGACAACATCCAACATTAAAAATAGGTTTATGGAGGTAAAAATAAATAAATAAACAGATATATACATGCGCCAATTTGTTTTTGTCAGATAAATACCTTAATGTAACCGGATGGTATAATTGCTTTTACTGACATATACCGTAAATTAAGCATTTGCTAATGTTTTGAATTCTGTAATTGATGCTCTGAAAGTGGCCCTGGAGGTATGACCCCCTCACTGTAATCAAATATCTATCTCAGTGGCCTGTTCTTTCAATGACTGTATTAATTAGCTCTTTATTTGTTCTGCAGGCTTTTATGAGCTAATGGCGCTCCATTAGTGTCTGTATGGAGAGCAGGGGGCTGATGCTCTTGGCATACTGCTGCTACTGTGAGAGAGACTGAGAGTTTGTGGGATTTTGCGTTGGTAATCATTAAATTGACAAAACCGCTTTTCATGCATTGAGCAGTGCGGAGGGCCAGGCTTCACTCATCTGTTAATTGAATTAGACTGGGCACTGACAGAGCCTTTCATCTGTCTGAGACTCACAAAGTAAAATAAACTGTTTGCTGCCCGGCATGTGTTTGGAATCCGATTTGTGCTGCCATCTAAAGGAGGAGATGGGAAGCTTAGGAGAATATCATGGGAGATCAGGACAGTCTAGCCTAGTCGTTCACTGACCATATGTTGCCAAAAGTAGCACTGAAATACACAGAGAAAGCCATCAGTTAGCATTTATGTAATTGGAACTTTTTTTTTTACTTGATCCCCCTGGAAGTATATGATTCATGTACTTCCATCATAAATAATGTGCATAGCGCCAAGCCTTTTTTTTTTAGCAACTATCGTGAACTGTGGCATAAAAAGGGGATACGAGATTTATTTATTTCTAAAACGATCTTACCGACCCCAAACTTTTGAACTGTAGTATATGTTGCTCACAAAAACACATTCAGAATACACTTGTAAATTTGAATGGCTGTCAGTGGAGGCAGATGCAGTTACGGCATCAAGCAGCAGGGCCTCACAGGGACCTTATAACCAGCTAAATCACGACTGTGTCTGCTACACATTACATGCAAAAATAAGTTTATGAAGTTTCAACATTAGTTTCTGACAACTTTGGTATCAGGTAAATTAAATATACAAGGGCATAATATATGGGTATGTTCTGCAGCATTTCCATCCACCTGAAGTCATTTTCCATAAAAAAAGTTTTTGGGTGTGTAGTTTAAGACTAATATGAAGATATTGGTCTGAACAAGATACAGTGTCCACTAGACTTTATGCTGTTAAAAAAAATGGTGAAATGTGTGTGTTTGTCGTCTGGAGTGTTTGTCTTTTGGTTGTTTATAGCATTGTAGTTTTCTGTATTTAAATTATTGAGGTATCTGTGTACCCATTACCCATTGTGTTTTATGTGTTCAGTTTAAGTTGCGTGTGCTGAGTAAACTGGCAGCGTCCCTCAGTAAGCACATGCCAGAGAAGGTTCCTGAAGACACCAGTAGTATTCTCCGCTCTCCCATGCCAGGATCAGTGGTGGCTGTGTCTGTTAAACCAGGGGATAGGGTAAGTGACTTACTGGAAATACTGCACATTCAGCATAGCTACTCTCGTTTTCTCTGTTTAACTTTATGATATGGATTCAAATTCAGTCTGGATTTCTTAAAGGTTTCTAGGTGAATTGTTCCAAATAACTGCAACTTTTAAAGAAGCTGACCTCTAAATATTACACATAAAAACAATCGGACCATTAAATGCCTGTCAGTTAGACACAAGATGAAAAGAAGCGAGGGATATTAGCAATATATGTAGTTTATGAGTAGTTTAAAGTACACTTATCTTTAAAGGATATAAAATTTGCCCACCCTCATGCTGAAAAAAAGTACATGTGACTCACTTACTTGTTCCTTGTTCTCCGCTCAGTTTTGGTTAAAAAGAAAAAAAACTGCTTTTGGACAGTAGAATTGCCGTAGAAATTTTAGATTGGTAGTTAATAGAAAATGTGAATAATGGCACATATCTGCCACTAACTGGACTGGAGTATGTAGCACTAGGTGGCACACAAAGAAAAGTCTTTTTTTTTACTTAAAGCTACATTATGTAACTTTGTAAGTAGCGATTAAATAAAATAAAAAAAAGTTTTTTTGTGACGTAACGTTAGTGTGAGTGCTTCCTCTGTTCTACATGGATGAATCTGATGGCTCGAGGTGAATTGGTGTGCCCATGGGTACCGGACAGGTGATTTGTCTTTTCAGTTTGAATGACACTCAAATTTCAATGATAACAAACTCAATAAATAAATAAATGATTATGCTTATTGTTTTAGGGTGCTTAACTCGACACTTTTACTATTTTTTAAAAAAAATTCTTTTCAGGTTAGGTAAGTTTAATCTGACCTAAATAAAAAGGTGGGCTCAAATAAAAAGGCCGAGTGGACTAAATTAATGCCCCGGGACACCCTAACCCTTGGCAGATTTTGTTATAAAAATAAAAGTCAATTTACTTTCTACTTTCTCTAGCATTATAAAAGTATTAGTTATTTAACATATAGTTTAACATAGTCTAAACATTGTTTTGTGAACCTCAAGTCGAGTTACCTTTATTTATATAGCGCTTAAAACAATACTGATTGTTTCAAAGTAGCTTTACAATGATAATAGGAAAATGATGGCCATTTTGGCTGTTTTTGCACAACAATACACAGCAATGTGATGCTATGTCAGCTAAATGTATTTCTGAAAATCCACACCTGTAGTAGTGATTTTCGGATAAAGCAAAAACACGGTGCGGGAGATGGATTCATGATGCTCTCCCTTGTTAGTTACATTTTAACTAAAAAAAGAATAACATTGTGTAGCTTTAAGTACTGGGTTGTTTTTCAATATAAACAATGAGAGCACTTGGGGAAAAAAAATCAATGAGCCACTTGTGCTTAGTTGCTCACACTCTAGGTGCTTTATTAAGTGTTAAAGTGAGTCCTGAAGTGCTTCCATTGTATTAAAATCACCCAACCAGGTGTTCATCAAATTATCTCCTTTTGTGTTCCACAGAACAAAGAAAGTCATAAAGGTTTGAAATCACGGGTAAATGAGGACAGAATTTTCTATCTCAAGGGAACTATTCCTTTAAATTACGCTGGTTGCTTTGGGATGACATCATTTGTAAAGCTGACAGTGCACTTCAATATGACAAAACGTCTCTGTGTGTGCGTGTTGCTGTCAAGTTGAATTGAAAGTGTCCTGACTCAGTTTGTTAATGACTTATATATAATGCATAGACCGACTGGCTCCGACTAATACATCTGAGCTCTTCCAGTAAAACATCTCATTCACTCAGCAACGTCTCAGACACAAGAACACTGCAATGAAGGGCTCAGACTCACGCTGATTAGTCTCCACACACACAACAGCAGTGATGTTCACACCACCCGATGTTACCACTTCTGCATAGAGAAGACCTTGTATAATATAAAATTATTCCTTGTGGATGGAGGGAAACAGCTATTCCTCAGTGCTCACTTATTTCCATAATCCATTTCCCTAATGGAGAGTTTGATAGATATAAACAGGTTTCTTTTATTGATTTTGCTCTCACGTTACAGCGAGCTTTGTTCGTTTGTTAACCGTTATCACTCTTC
The DNA here is from genome assembly GCF_988280905.1 of Pimephales promelas. NCBI lineage: Eukaryota > Metazoa > Chordata > Actinopteri > Cypriniformes > Leuciscidae > Pimephales > Pimephales promelas. Next base: position 19,642,461 of record NC_142774.1, on the reverse strand, counting down.
TAATGCATGCTCCTTTATGAAATGATATTACAAAATTACCCTGCTCTTTGTGCTGAGGCCGTTTTATGAACTAGTCTATGAAGTTAATAAATATGTGAAGGGAGATATTCTGTGAATTGTACATTTCTAGACATTATTAGAAAATCATTGTGGAATGCCTCTTGTGTTTTTTTTTTTTTTTTTCATAAATCTGCGTGTGTTCTGAAGGTTGCAGAGGGACAGGAGATTTGCGTGATTGAGGCCATGAAGATGCAGAACAGTATGACCGCAGCTAAGGCAGCCAAGGTGAGTGCGCGCACACACACACACACACACACACACACACTGATACATAATCCTGTTCACTACTTTGCAACATAAATCGATATGACATATAGAACATACTCTTCCACATACATCAGCTACATTACAGTACTCAATGAGAGAGAGAGACATCATGGGGCCACAGTCCATTATCCACACTTGTGTTCTGACCAGACCACTTAGCTACTGTGAAAGTATCTCCCCTCTTGTCAGAGGGCTGAAACCAGACTGTGGTTATGGTGTTTATGATTCTTTTGATGGACAGCAGTACTTTTATTGTATTTCATGCCATGGTTTTTGTAGTCAACTAAAAAAAAAAAAAAAAAAAAAAAATTTCGTTACTTAACCCTTTGGGGTCTGGGGTGTTTTCTGGGTCCTAGAGGTGTTCTGATTACTTAAAGGGTTAGCTCACCCAAAAATTAAAATTCTGTCAGTATTTACTCACCCTCATTGTTCCAACCCCGTAAGACCTTCGTTCATCTTCAGAACACAAATTAAGATATTTTTGATTAAATCTGAGAGCTGGATCACTCCTGCATACTAGTCCATAGGCTTCTTGAGGAATTGAAACTTGCCCGCCTCGAAAATGTATTAGATATCGTTAAAATAGTCCACGACTTTATTTCAACTATTCATTTACTTCTCTCTCTGCCTCGAGTCAGGTTACTACTTTAATAGCGTAAGCTTTTGTTATTGTACGTCACACGGATCACACACATGACCCGTGGTGGAATGTAACGAAGTACAAATACTTTGTTACTTTACTTAAGTATATTTTTCACGTATCTTTACTTTACTTAAGTAGAATAAATAGTGCATACTTTTTACTTTTACTTCGTTACATTTTGCAGCAATTATTATACTTTCTACTCCACTACATTTCTACAACTTCTGTTACATTTTCATTACATTTTCTGATCAGTTTTTCCCCTGCCAAAACGTAATCTGACCGTCCAGTCGTTGCACGTTTGTCTCACCAGTGACGTTTGGTTGAAATAGATACATCAACTAAATACGTCTCGCACACAGTACATCATTATAGGAGTATTAGGTTGAATGAGATAGAATTAAATGTTGTATTAATCATTAGAAAATAGTCATTAAAAGAATCAATTGTTATGCAAGTACTTTTACTTTTAATACTTAAAGTACATTTAAAATCAGGTACTTTTTACTTAAGTATGGTTGTCATTGTGTTACTTCTACTTTTACTAAAGTAAATATTTATCTTGTTATTTGTACTTTTACTTAAGTACTGATATTCAGTACTTCCTCCACCACTGCACATGACCAGCGTCGGCCAATAGTGAGCCTACGTGTGACGTACTGTAGCTCTACGCTATCACACTACGTTAACTGACTAGAGGCTCATAGAGAAGGAAGTAAATAGTTGAAATTATTTTGTATGTATTTTTGTTTGTTTTTGCGCACAAAAAGTATTCTCGTCGTTTGATAAAGTTAAGATTTAGCCACTATAGTCACTTGGACTATTTTAACGAAGTCTTTAATGACTTTTCGAGGACGGCAAGTTTCAATTCCTCAAGAAGCCTATGGACTAGTAAGCAGGAGTTCCGAAGATGAACGAAGGTCTTACGGGGTTGGAACAACATGAGGGTGAGTAAATACTGACAGAATTTTCATTTTTGGGTGAACTAACCCTTTAACCTGAAAAACATAAAAAAATAAAATAAATAAATAACATCTATCTATCTATCTATCTATCTATCTATCTATCTATCTATCTATCTATCTATCTATCTATCTATCTATCTATCTATCTATCTATCTATCTATCTATCTATCTATTTATATGTGAGTGTGTGTGTATGTGTGTGTATAAAAATGTCAGCTAGCTTCTCATTTTCAATTAGTTTGACGTATACTAAAATAACTAAAACACTAAAACTGAAATAAAAATTAAAAACTGTATATGCACAGTATTGGTCAAGTTTAGAAATATTACTGTTGTTAATATTTTTGAAAAGTATCTAATGCTAACCAAGGCTGTATTCATTTGATTAAAAAAATACAGAAAAAAGGTTTTATATTGTGAAATATTGCAATTTAAAATAATTGTTTTCTTTTTTAATATACTTTAAAATATAGTTTATTTCTGTTTGCACAAAGCTGATTTTCTTTTACTTCATTTACACCATTACTTCAGTCTTCAGCATCATGGTCCTTCAGAAACCATTCTAACATACTGATTTGCAATCTTGGAAACAGTTGTGCTGCTTAATATTTTTGTATAACCTGTGGTACTTTTTTCAGGATTCATTGATGAATAAAAATTTAAAGACAAGCATTTATTCAATATAGAAATCTTTTCTAACAATATAAATCTTAATCACATTTTTATCAATTTAACACATCCTTGCTGAACATAAGTATTAATTTCTTTCAAAAACAAAAAGAACTGTACTGTTGTCTTGAACTGGAGCATATAAATATCTTCTCTGTCCTTTATATATATATATAAATATATAAATAAGCGTATGTATGTTAATGATAGCAGTGTTGAGGATAGTGTTTCTGTAATAAAAAAATACATACCAAATTAATACATGAAAATATGATTGTAGGTTCTTAGGAAGAGTACAAAATATAATTTCTCTGATTTGAATATAACGCATATAGAAGAGGCACTGGAAACTTTAAAGCCATTAATATCTATCTTTTTAAACTAGAGTTATTGATTTATATTTAAAAGCACTTTAAAAATATCCTAGGGGACCAATGGGCTCTCTTAATTGAAGTATTATCCATATGTATTTAAATAGGAAGGAATACAAATGCATATGGGTGAAGAAACAATGAAGCCAAATGATTGACATTGATAAATTAGTGAACACAAATGGCTTTTTCAGATGCAGAATGCATGGACCTTTCACATTTAATGTGTGTTGTTGTTCAGGTGAAGAGTGTGCACTGTAAAGCTGGAGATACAGTCGGAGAGGGAGATCTACTCGTGGAGCTGGAGTAGCAGGACCTCATCATCATCTGCAGGTCACTGTGGAGGAGCAAACAAAGACACTAATAGAGTAGATGGAACATTCCTCCATTCATAGTTTTACTTTCTTTTATACATTCTGACTATAATGTATCCATCTCCCTGGAATTCCACTGGATCCCAGTGAAGGAAATGTCAAAACACTTAAATTATCTTGTGCCTTGGCCCCTGGACGTTTTCTTGTTTCATGTGGTACCAACCACAATTTGACATCATCATCAGCAGCAGCGATTGTATTTGAACGCATGTTTAAAAGCAGTCAGTGAAAGCTGTTGTCACAGTCACTCCTTCTCTCTCTCTACTCTCTGTGTACATTTAACCTTGTCTAGAGAAGTGCTGTGAATGCTTGGCATTGCTTCAATAATTCTTTATTAGGTCATAGTATAAAATGATTTTTCTGTTCCATGATTATTTAAACATTATATGGCCTATGTCTTCTTTTCACTTCTAAATCGCCAATCCCACACTTGTATATTGAAGTGTTTCTTCAGAATATACAGATACATGCTTCTTTTCTGTCATCAAATGCATTAAACTAGTGAAACGTGCAAGCTAATAATGTCACATTATCATATGTGATTATTTCTACACAAGCTGTTATTGGATACATTATCTAAGGAGAAAGAAATGGAGGAGTGGACCATTACCAGAAGGGTTAAGGCAGATATGATTACTCAGAAACAGACAGCTGTGGTCAGGCTTGGAAGCCAGAAGACCCACCGGCACCGGTGCCGTTTCCTGTTTTCTATCATTCAGCCACTTAGATCCACTTTCTGTCTGTATTTGTTTTAAGAAAAAAAAAATGGGATTAATGTAAACATTCCAAGAGCTGTTGATTGTTTGAAATAACAGGCTTGGAAAGCAAACATGTTGGAGCACATAAAATGCATTATTTAAATGAATGATTTAATTGAATATGCTCTGGGACTGGAGTCAACTCTCACATACTCTCTTGCATAAGAGAAACAGACACATACAACAATTAAACCAGTTCGATTTGTCTTTTTTTTTTTTAATGTAGCAACCTTTTTTTCTCACATATTTAACAAATGTAAACAAAATAAGTCCAAGAGATTTGCCTCAAATTGAGTCAGTTTTTTTAGTAGTAGTAGTTTGCTTGCTGCACGTCGTCCCCACTGTAACGTGGTTTCCTATTGTTGGTGTACAAGACTGTCAAAATCAGAGAGGATTGATTTCCCTAAAAAAACTGCCTAAAAGTGTAAACACAATAGTTTGATTCTTCAATACCCCATTTGGTTTGTTAAGAAACAGATTTAAACTTGCTTATCCTCGCAAGAGCCGCATTAACATTTATAAATAGGATTTTATCTGAAAATACAACCTGTAGTAATCAGAAAGTGTGTGTAATGCTGTATGTTTTACAAAGAACGCATTTGCTCTTCACTCTGAGCCATTTTAGTTCAGCAGTGGCTGTCCGTGTAGAAACTGGACTGCATCGGTAAGCTTGTGCTTCTTAATGGTCACGGCTCTGACCTTGAGCTAACAATAAATTCAACACACACTTAGAAACACTTCAATGCCTTTGACCTTTCTCAGTGGCTTGCATAATTTCTTGTATGCAGCTTTATGGCCATAATCTTTCCTGTAACCACTTGGAAAGCAAGAAACTTGCTTGTTTTATTCAATACTGTAAAAAAAATGGAAAAACAAAAGCTCCCTTAAACCCGGACAGCACTGCACTGGGTGACACTGTTTAATTCTGTTCAGTGAATCCTTTCTTTAAATATGTCGCATGCAGAGATTCAACCGTAAACCAGGCCTCACACCGTAGTAACTCTCATGACCAGTTCGCGGTTACTGTTGCTGGTCTGTCTGCGTGGCTCCTGGGGTCTCAGGTGGTGGCTGAGGAGATGAAGGATGTTGTAAGCACAGTGGTGGTCCGGCAGCGAGGGCTGTCCATTGCTGGGCTCAGATGAGTCCTGCGGCTCTGTCGTGGCACCTGCTGCCAACAGGACGGAGTTTGTGGAGGGGGTTATGGTTCCCACCGCGGCCACTGCAGCCGCAGCCATGAGGGAAGAGGTGGAGGCTTCGCCTTCTGTGCCGGACGGCCCCATGCGGTGCGGCAGAGAGAAGTTCCGGAATGTGGTACAGGTCTTCTGGTGCTCCTCATTGTCTTTGACCTTGTCGTAGTTTAAGACTTTCCATTGCTGATTAACAGCCTGCCAGCGGTTAAAAATGCGAAATACAGAGGGACCCTCGTGGACAATCAGAGCTAAAAGAGAAGGATAGACATATTTGTTAAGTGAGGGATAATATACAGTCAGAACAAATGGGTCTGTCTAGGAAGAGATTCAATTTGCTGAAAAACCTTTTAATGGGCACTTTGTACAGGGCCTAATCAAAAACACAACTTGTAAATGTACTGCATAGAAAATATTATGGAATATAACTTTTTAACATAGAGCTGCTTTTTGAACACCAAATCATATCAGAATGATTTCTGAAGTATCATGTGACATTAAAGACTATTAATATTAATTGTAATATTTCCCAAGATTGCTGTTTTTTTTTATCAAAAATGTAGCTTTGAAGAGCATAGGAGATCTCTTTGAAAAAGTAAAAAAAAAAAATGCCCCCAAACGGCCCCAAACATTTGATCGGTAATGTATTTAAATACAATCAATAATGCTTTCACTAAGAAAAAAAATCCATTACTGTGTACAAAAAAAAAGTACAGTATTGCCGTGGATGATGGTGAATAACATGAAATCAGAATCAGGTATTCCTAAGAGCTGTGTAATAACTGATAAACATGACATGAGTATAATGTAAACTCCACAATAATATGAACTTCTACTCCATTTAGAAACACCAACTCAACACATATACTTTTACTTAATTGGATTTCCCAGGCAAAACATGATACTTAACTTCTCACAAATCATTCAGAATGCCAAAAGTGCATTTTTCAGAGGTCATCATGACATTTTCCTGGACATACAAGCCGATCGAATTAACATTTAAAGGAGAACTCCGGCGAACAATGAACCTTTGGTCTAATAAAAAGTCGGTACCTAGTCAACCATTCTCTGAGATTTGTTTTCATGATAATCGAATGTAAAGAGTTTTATCTCTAAAAACTGTTTAGCGTATAATGCTAGTAATGGGGGCATTGAGTAAGTAAAAAGAAATCGCTAGTTTATACCACTAACAAGGCTCAAAATAGCCCCACACTCACACAGTAATATAATGAGGCTCCATACATGCAAAACGAAGCATTGAGAACTTTGTAAGTGTACAGAGTACAGACCGTTTAATAAGAAGATACTTTATGAAGACAGTTCACTTCGTGTATACAGACAGGAGCCATCTTAAAAAATAGTCTCGATAAGTCGATCCCCGAACGCCATTCATACAGTTCAGAAGTTCGTTGAACTTCATAGAGTTCAGATCACTCAGCACGACGTTCGTGGTTCGACTTATCGAGACTATTTTTTAAGATGGCTCCTGTCTGTATACGCGAAGTGAACTGTCTTCATAAAATATCTTCTTATTAAACGGTCTGTACACTTACAAAGTTCTCAATGCTTCGTTTTGCATGTATGGAGTCTCATTATGTTACTGCGTTAGTGTAGGGCTATTTTGAGCCTTGTTAGTGGTATAAACTAGCGATTTCTTTTTACTTAGTCAATGCCCCCATTACTAGCATTATACGCTAAACAGTTTTTAGAGATAAAACTCTTTACATTCGATTATCATGAAAACAAATTTCAGAGAACGGTTGACTATGTACCGATGTTTTATTAGACCAAAGGTTCATTGTTCGCCGGACTTCTCCTTTAAGTAGTTTTTCAAAATATGGTGCCCCACTTTTCAGTATTTAATCACATTTGGCATTTCAGAACCTCCTTAATATTATCCAAGAAATAAAGTGTAATTATGCTATAAGTGTATGTCTTGAGGCTACATGTTTAATACAGGCATTTTCGCTCCACTTATGGAAAACATTTACTTGACAACAACAAATCCCAATGACCTCGTTGATCAAAAAAATTTGCAAAGCACAGTGACAAACGGGTATTTAGGAAAGTGTCACGATTTTTATTGAACCTTTATCAGCAGCTATCCGTCAAAACCCAGCAATCAAAGGTATTGAAACACCACAACAAACACATAACATCTCACTCTATGCAGATGATATCCTACTATATATACAAGAACCCCTAACATCTACTCAAGAAATAATTAAAACAATCCAGTCCTTCTCAAAAATATCTGATTATGCAATAAACTGGAATAAATCTCCCATCCTCCCTTTACATAAAACCAAATGGGATGTGGCACCCCATCAATCACCCATACCTATATGTCATGATCACATCACTTACTTAGGCATTAGGATCTCCAGACTGTCAGAGTTGGTAACACTCAACTTCACACCGCTGCTAAAAAAAAATAGAATACGATTGGCTCAACCTCCCAATCTCCATAATCGGCAGGATAGCAGCAATAAAAATGACGATTTTACAGAAAATTAATTACCTATTCTCAATGATTCCAACCCACCCCACACTCACTTGGTTTAAATCGCTAGACTCCATTATAACTCGCTTCTACTGTAAAAATAAAACGCCAAGGATAAAACTCACTACACTAAAAAAGAGTAAGGTTCAAGGAGGACTAGAAGCACCAAATTTCCAATATTACTCAATGGTTAACCAACTGCAATACATATACAAATGGATTCACCCCACCCAATCTGATATTATATGGCTAGATATAGAACAATCACTATGCAAAGATTTAAATATAGCTGACATACCGTTCCTCACCAAATCAATCAAACAACACACGTTTTAATGCAGTGACTATAGCCACCACTCTGACAGCCTGGTGGAAATATCACCAAATCACAAACTCTACACTAGCTCCATCTAACCTCACTCCACTATGGAACAACCGTGACTTTATAAGCAATAAAAAGTCATTGAATTTTCACACATGGGTGGAAAGAGGTATCACCCACATTAAGCATATTTTCAAATCCAACACATTTAAACCATTTCCACAACTGGCCCAGGAGTATGGCATCGGGAACAACACATTTTAAAAAAACCTACAAATCAAATCTTCTGTCCTGACAAAAATGAACATCAGAGATGCAAATTTAGAACTTCCACCGGCAATATCAGACTTGGTCAACATTTCCTCTCCAAAGAAACTTCTCTCTAAAATATACAAAATGATCTCAAATCAACTTCAGTCCATATACTTACCAACAATAAAATGGGAAAACGATCTTTCAATAGCCCCTGATGCCAACTTCTGGACCCAAATCTGTAAAAACATCTATCTCATGTCCAAAAATGCGAATCTTCAGTTAATACAATACAAAATACTTCACAGAACACATTACACAGGCAATAGATTAGCTAAAATGGGTTTCACAATTTGCACACATTGCAATCAAAATTCTATAGATACATGATACATCCATGCAACCTGGCACTGCACTCCAATCAAACACTTTTGGGAAGAGGTCACACAGTCACTATCCACTATAGTTGGCTGCCACATCCCACTGTCGCCTTCCCTTTGCTTGCTGGGGGACCTCACAATAATCACTGATAAAACTATAAACTCTAAAATACTCCTCATAGCTCTAACCATCGCCAAGAAAACTATCCTCATGAACTGGAAAACCAGAAATAAATTACACATTAACATTTGGGAAAATCTTATAACAGACTTCATTGCAATGGAATTCGCATCTCCCCTTCATAATTACACATCTGAAACTGACCTCTGCCGTCCAACACTTTCTGACCTCTTACAGCTATGAATCCTCTCTCTGTTCTTAACTCCGACTCCTCCCACCTTCTTAACCAACCCACGAATATTTGTGCAATTTAATTGTTTGAACTTGTTTCTGTCATCATTGTTATTACTATCTTTACTGTTACTGTTATGATTATTATTTTCACTTGTATTCTTTTTGTTATTGTCATTGTTGTAATTGCTGCTGTTGCTGTCTTTTGCTCTCACCGTTGTGATCACCACTGCCATCATCATTGTCATTTATTATTATTATTATTATTATTATAATTATCATCAATATTGCCATTGTCAATGCTGTAGAATTAGAATGTAGAACTAGAATTAAGTGTCATTGTCATCACTATTGCAATAACTTCCCCCTTATCTCTTCATGGGTTTTTAATGCACCACAACATAGAATAGGAAAAAAAACAAAAAAAAACACGTCAAACACCAAGGCAGGCAAGACAGGCGAGAAGTGGTCTCAACAGGACAGAATCTCTGGCCCAATTTGAGACACTCTCGCACTGTACTCCCTCTTTTAATGCACTTTAGACATTGCATATAACACACAAAAAAAAAAACAAAAAAAAAAAAAACAGAAAAATAAGGAAAAGATAGGTACTGATGAGATGTGGGGGGAGGTTATCTTATATTATACTATCTTATATTATCTTATTATATCATATTTTATTTTATACAGGATTGACAATGGCAATTGTTACATAGGAGGAAGGATGGAAATAAAAATCTACAAACACAATATGGGCTGTATGGTGGTAGTGGGGAGTGGGATGGTGATGGTAATGACAATGGTAATAAATAATAAATGGTTACTTTGTTTATGCATACACACACATTCACACTTAGATCAAACACTTAAACCACTCTTGCCACTGCTGGAATTATGGATTTAGAAGATTGCTCACTACTGCACCATGTTGGATTGTTTGTATGTATGTCTGACTGTTAAATAAAAAAAAAAAAAGGAAACTGTTGATGTTCTCACTATATGATTTCTTGGAATGTATTTATTTTGTTATACCTCTAGCTTGGTTTAACTCGCACCATTGAATTTGTTTCTTCAGAGATCCAGATAGAAAGAGGGTGGAGGTCTGAATTAATATTTTATGTGACGGTGGATTCCCCTCTGAATGCCTGCAAGGCCGCACATATCACTTTTGTTCAGACTGCTATCTTCCCACCTTTCGATTTTCACTCTCTGAGCTCTGATGACAGTTTTTTTCACCTCTCTGCAAATTACAAAGGCTTGTATTTTGTGGAGTTGAAACCGATCTCTGATCACTGTGAAAGGCTAGTAGCGTCCCTAGAGCCCTGTGGTTCTCCTCTCACTCCTGCTGCTCCGGAATCAATGAGACAGACCACTAACAGACGTTAACACTGCAGAACACTAAAACAAGCAGCGTGCGAGAAGGTAATAATAACCCACGGTTTTCAATCGACTTTTCTTCAGCAGCCTAAGCCAAAGCCCTGCAGCTGAGGAAACTGGAAATGCTGGAAATGAAACAAGACTGCCCCAAATATGTTTCACCTGTCATATGACATCATCAGTCATATTTGTTCAGTTAAATGGGGGGAAAGCATTAACCTTGTTGTTGATGCTGAAGTGGTTGCTGTTATTATTTTTAATGGAACTGGTAACTGGAGTTTCAGTAGACAGGGCAGAATTAATGTGTCCACAGTGGCATTTTATATGCAGCAAATGTGTACTAGTTGAAATTAGGTTGTGGATAAGTTTATTACCGTTCTAGCATCATGAAGATGCTATTGCTGAGCCCCCCCCCCCCTCCCTCTCTTCCCCAGTTGGACTGTACATCCTCTCATTACAAGGAGAGAATGTGAGACATGTATTGATTTAACACACACAGACACAAACACACACATTTTCCTTTAGTAGAACACAGTTTTTTCTGCTGTAATGTGGGATTTTTTGGCCCTCAACCAGTCCCACAGTGGATGGGAACAGGGCTCGGCTGTGAAAAGCCATGTTGCCACCTGTCTCTTCTCTTGGATTCACTCTCAGTCTTTCTTTCGTTCTCCTTCCTTTTTTGTTCCCATAGTACTTTCCCTGTCAGATGAATCTACATTATGGCAGATGATATTAAACTATTGACTATAATTAGGCACAATATTATGGCATATTTCAGTATTAAGCTGAAAGCTCTATGAGTAAGATATCATTCCATCTGAGCAATCTTGAAAATAAACAAAATTGCTTCTTGGGTAATAGTGATGAATGATAGTATTTTATAAAATAATAATAAAACACTACATGTTTTACATGTGGGAAAACCCAGACAACTTGTGTCAAATTTAGATTTGCTCAGCAAGTTAGTCTGTCAAAGAGCTCATTCAAGCCATTTCTAATCCCTCGAAATCGTGGCACCAATCAGAAACGTTAGGGCGGGCTTTACACGATGACGACAGCACAGTGACGGAACTAAGGATGTGACGGTTTATACTAGCCTGGCAAGCCAGACCTCAATGGACCTACGTCAAGATGTTAGGTCTGGGAATTGGCATACTTCAATGCGAGAGGCGGGATAAACGGTTGTCTTTCAATAGAGCATCACAGTCCCGCCCACAGCCCGAGAGAGCGTTGGTTGGTGCCGGAAGTAAATTTCCCATTCATTTCTCCCATTGACATTTTGTAAAACCCATATCTAAAGAGTATTAGAGCATGTCTGAGGATAACCAGCTATGGCTGAACTCATAAGCATGCAACATATCATTTCGAGTGAAAAAACGAAGAGAAAATCCAAAAAAAGAGTCAAGGGTACAAGCCTGTGTACATATTTCATTTCCGGGCAAAGGAACTACTCATCCCATAAACCACCGCGCCTCACTGAAGCCACCGTGAAAGAGCCTTTTAAGCGACTTCCAAATCTGACGACGGCCACGTGAACTTTTTCCTCCAGTGAATTTAATAAAGTGAATGTGCAGGGAAACTCCTTTTCCTCAATTTACTGAAGCTTATGTAAAATGCATTTGCAGCTCCACATGCTAAAACATTGAGCATCTGGCTCGCTCATAGGCTGCACATCCAATGGTGCGGGGGCGTCTCTGAGGTGCGACCAATGAACGTGACCCTACATCATTACACAATGTTCAGGTCTTCACGTGCCTTCGCGGGGTTTCAGACACGTTACATGACTTCCACCAATCAGATGCATCACTGTGGGATTGTTCAGGATTGTGGGTAATGAAGTACTTATCCAATACATCTCGAATAAAAGGGATTTATCTTAAATAACGCCCTTCAGCCGTTACTTATTCACGATACAGCACTTGCCTCGAGTACCTTATTGCTTTTATAAAACGGTTGCCACACAATAAAAACAATGTATAAGTGCAACTTTCTTGAAGTAAAATCACTAAAAGCCTTCCTTCCGCTAGAAAAAATAGTCCCTGAGCGTGAACAGCAACAACGTTCCAATGTGTAAAATGAATGAAAGCTCAAATAAAAAACAACATAGAACCGCAGTGCCGTGCAGCGATCAATAGAACCGTTGGGTGAAGCGGTCATAGCCGTGTTTTATCGTGAATAAAGCACAGCTCTTGACCAATCAGAATCAAGGATTCGAACTAACCATTTTATAAATGAGCATACAATCACGTAGTACAGCCGTAGCTGGTTATAAGTCTACCATTTTAGGTTACGTTTTAATGGCTTATATCCCACCTGTCAATGCAGAAATTGTATTGAATTTTTATTTCCGGCACCGGCTGTGGGTGGGACTGTGATCCTCTATATCCCTCTGCACACAATAGGATAGCAATACAACCAACCAAAGCAACGAACGGCTGTGGCTGAGTTTAGTCCCATGCGTTTTCCCACCGGCGGGGCCAGGGGCGATTCTAGGATTTTCCTTTTAGGGGGGCTAAGCCCCCAATGAGGGTATGATAAAAAAAAAAATTAACAAATAAAAAAACAAGGTAAAAGTTTAATTTAAGGTCTAATGCTCACTTTCATTACCATGCAATTGCAGGGTTTTATAATCACTGTAGTCCTGAATTTGAGTTGTGTTAGTTAGGGGGGTTCGGGGTTTCCCCGAGAAAATTTTTAATTCTCTGAACTATTATGTCCATTTTAAGATGTTTTGAAGGCAATTTTTTTGGGATAAAACCATGTCAGTGGGCAGCTGATTATTTTTCTCTCCTCATCAGCATCACACTCTTTTTCTCTTTGTTTTTCTCTTGCCCTGTCTCTTCCCCTCCTAAAGTTGAGCTTTGACTGATAATAGGCTTTTCATTTTTGTCTGACAGTGAAGAAAGTAAACATAGGGTCAACTGGTTGATTTTGCCTATGAATCATTTTCTCAGACGTGTTCATTTACTGAAAACTACTAGGAAAGGTAACTAAGTTTATAAAATTAATTCACATTAAAGGCTACACATTCATTATTGATCTTATGCCTTATCACATGTATATGTTCACTGGAAGCATCAGCACCAAAATGGGCTTATCCACCATGGGATAAAGCTCTTTCTGATTCTGATACCTAGTAGACAGGGCTTTATAATCAAAGAGGTCCTACATTTGAGGTGGAGGTTTGGGGGTTAAATTTTTTCATCTCTGTTATGTGCATTTCAAGACGTTTGAAGACCAAAAAAGGATAAGAAATAGCTTTAAAACTATGTCAGTAGACTATTTGTCAATACCTGCTCTCTCTTCATCTCCATCATCCTTTTTTGTTTAGTCTCCTCATCGTGCCCTTTCTCTTCCCCTCCTAAAGCTGAGCTTTTTTTTTCTACTAAAGGCTACAATTTGTATTATATTTTCAATATGTACACATTCATTATTAATCCTGTACCTAACATGATAAAAACAGCTTTGTTAATGTTTCTTGTCCCCTCACAATGACCGTAAACGAATGGCTGACGTTACATGCCTAATTTCAGGTCAAAAGGGCGAAATTAGACAAAGCTATAGTAGTTTTCCTGATTATTTTTTGTCATTGGTTTAAAGTCCCCGTGAAATCAAAATTGAACCTATTTACTTTGTTAGTGCATATTACTAGTCTTGTGGTGAACAATTAATCAGTGTAAGTAAATATATATTAAAAAAATGTTTTACTTTGGTAATCTTTAATCAAAATCTGAAAAGTTACTTCCGGTCTGGAATGGTTTCTTTTTCTGATGACGTAGGTTTCACAGCTTGGGTGGGGAAACGCTTAAACACTCCCCTCAAACCGCTAGTTTGCTATGAGCGAGAGATGGAGAGGAGGAGCGCTAGAGTAAAAACCCTGCCCTCTGTTCAATATTCCGTTTCACTTGGAAATACATCACAGCACTGGAGAAAAATCGTTTGCAACTTCCGGTTCACGGGGACTTTAACATTTATGACCTCAAAAAACTGTCAAATATAACGTTATAAGTAACTATAAGTTTTTAGCTACTTACAGTACATCTAATCTCACACTTGCCCGTGCACTGAAGCGTGAAGTCGTGCTGCTTAAATTCGCGCTCAGTGTCTGTGAATGTAAAGCCTGCCTACTTTGATTTGATTGGTCATCTCAAATATTCTGACATTGACGAGCGGTGACAGACCAATGGGCTCAGATGAACGAACACGCACGCACACACACACACACACACACACACACACACACACACACACACACGCACACACAATTTCCTCTCTTTTTGACACGCTCTCTGCTCGGCGCCACTGCGGATTTAACATGAAGAACGCGGTGAATCTGATTAAAACAAGACTGAATCAAGACTGAAGCCCCCCTAAAAAGGGCCTAGTGACGCCCCTGGGCGGAGCTAACTTAATTGATTTATTAAACTTTTGCCGTATCTGGCCGTCAACCCCGAACACATCTTCCTTTTTTAAGAATGACTCAAGTGACGTTCTCTTAACTCCAAGTCCTCTAGAGTCACGGCAAAAGCTGATTTTAAAGACCACTGTTCGCCAACAGCATCTTGTTTGTTTTCAAGTATCAGGGAAATCAACTATGGAAATCACGGCACAGAACCGTCACAACTCTGCTGTCATTGTGTTAAGCCTGCTTACCAACTCTATACTTTGTGTGATTGGCCTGACCAGAGTTTGGTTTTTCCAGAGCCATAGAGAGAAATCATCTCTTTTTGCTGCTACTAACAAACATTTATCATAGAGAATGTTTAAATACTAATATCAGCTTATGAGGGAAAGTTAGTGGTGCTTCGAAGGCTGCTACTGCTGGAGATGATTCGGGGGAGGTTCAACCAAACAGCAAAGTAGATTGAACATATTAACACGTAAGAAATAAAACTAAATAAAAATATAATAAAAATAATCATTGTATTCCACTCACTGAACACAAAATTATATTTAAAAGTTTACATTTAAATTAAAATTTTAATAATTTTCATGTAAAAGTGGCAACATAATACATATAAACACTCAAAATGGCAAAACAATTATTTGATCAATTTTAAATCAAATATCAAACTTTATGAAACGTAGTGACCAGATTAGAATCATAGTGATATTTACAATGTTGCATTTATGTATATCATGTACACATATCATGTATCATATGATATGATATGTGTACATCAATTATCACACAAATATATAATGTGTAAATCACATATTTGTTTGTTTCACTGTCGTTGCTTATGATGTATCATGTATGTTATGGGTTATGGCTTATTTGTAACCCCATACAAATAAGCCATATTGACATAATACATTGACTTTATGTATAATCCATGGACTTTAAATTATTATTTTTTTTTTATGAGGAAAAATATGCAGAGTTCTTTGAAATACATTTCAAGTTAAAAAATACAGAGATGATGGTACAGTTTTATTAGAAGCTGAAAGCATCAACAGTTATCCAAAAGATTATATAAACCCTGTGGAAGAAATTTAATATGTTCTATAAGTTTGCATTTTCTTATATTCATAGAATCATTTTCTTATATTCATTGAAAAAATGATGATAATAAGTTCAAGGTAGTAAAATGCTCGAGGATTGCACATGTCTCATGATTCTCTGCCACATTGATAGAATAAGAACTGATATTAACCCTTATACATGTTTGTGCATGACTTTTGTATAGGTGCAAATGATTTTGTATATGTGCACTAATGTGTGACTAATATACGAACGAGACAGAGGCTGGTAGCACATAAGCAAATCTAACAAAGTGTTAGTTATGGCTAAGGTATAATTAATTTGGCCAAGAGAAATGACCATGGGACTATAAAGAAGGAAGGATGGCCTCCTCTCATTGGCATACTCTGCAACCACTCTGTAATGACTGTTTGACTGTTGACCTTTCCTTGCAAGGGTATAAATAATCTTTAAAGACAATCGGTATATGTTTGTCTCTCATGCAGTAATATAAAATTGTTTGCCACCACAGCCCAAAATTTGAATAAAGGTATAAGCTAAATGAATAAATATAAACGTTGTGTGATGCATTGTTCACAGATGAAGTCCAAATCAAGTCTCAAGTCTTTGAGGGGCAAGTACAACTGAAGTATCAAGTCTTTTGCTACGAGTCCAAGTCAAGTCTCAAGTCTCTTTTGCCAACGGATCTGTCCCCCTGCTGAGAGACACAGTAAGAGACACGTGCCCATGTACAAAAATCAATAGATTTAAATTTTTTGACTATTCCACAAACTGCCGTGAATGTGTTGCGACATCGTATAGTCTAATCTTCTGCCTCTTCACATCCCTCTAGCCCTCTGACCTGGTGAAATATTAACCTAAGTCTGTCACATTATATGGATACAACACTTTGTGATGGTTAGCTTGTTACTGTACTTGTGACGATATATACTATAATTAACATCCCTTTCACATTAGCAAGTGACTGACCTATCTGGGTGGGTTTTGAGGTGCCTAAAGAAGTTCGATGTTGTGGATCCGGCATCATTTATCTTGCATGTAGCTGTTCACTGTTCACTTTTTGGAAAGTTATTAAAACCAAAACTAATGGCAAAAGGCACAACTCCGGGAGGACTTCGTGTCGCCATCGTTAATGCATTTTTCGGTAACACTTTATTTGAAGGGGTGTGCATGACTGACATCACGTCATAAACATGACATAACACCTGTCATGAACATGAAGGAGTCTTTATGAATGTTTATGACTTTTGTCATTAAGTGTCATTCGGTAAATTATGACACTTCTAATGCAAAGTTGACATTGTTTAAAATGTCTTTGTTATGACAACTTGACATTAACCAAGACAAAAATGCCTTGATAACTTGACATTAACCAAGAAATAAATGTCTTTGATATGACAACTTGACATTAACACAGACAGAAATGTATTTGTTATGACAACTTGACATTAATAATTAGAAATCAACAGGTCTAATTGTCAAACTTAAAGAAGTTATTTAGCTTTGCGTTAACATTACATTACCCTGTCATATGTGGTTGGTTTTGACTTTGGCCGTCATGACACCATAACTCTGTCATGAATATTTTACTTGTCCTCAAGTAAAGTGGAACACATTGTACTAGATATAAAGATGTCATTAAGGGTTATTACACTGTCAAATGCTTTAACAACAGTGTCATTAATATGTCCCTTTACCTCAAGTAAAGTGGAACACATTGGACTTATAAAGATGTCAGGTTGACAGGTTATGATTTCTTGGTTAATGTCAAGTTATATGCTTGTAACGCAAATAAAAGTATATCACCATCATCAAGTTGTCATAATCAAGACATTTTCTGTCTTTGTTAATGTCAAGTTGTCATAATCAAGACATTTTCTGTCTTTGTTAATGTCAAGTTGTCATAATCAAGACATTTTTGTCTTTGTTAATGTCAAGTTGTCATAACAAAGACAATTTAAACAATGTCAACTTTGCATTAAAAGTGTCATAATTTACCGAATGACACTTAAAGCCACACCGTGGAACTCTTCAACCTTTATAATATATTACCAAAACCCATTGAGATGGTAGATCGACTTACAATAGGTTGAATGATGCGTCTGCCGTCTCCTGAAGGTGTCTGTATCACTTTTACTTGCACTTTGTAACTTCGAGTTTCGGGTAGGAACCCGAGCACAAAAAGAACTACAAAATTCGACCGCTTTACGGCATACGTCACTTCCCCCACCACCCACAACTTTCTCAGAATCTAACGTTAGTGCTCAACTCGCGTTTGATTGCCGTCCGTATGTTTTCGTCATGCCGAACAACAGCTACAAGGAAGAAGGCAACGGTTTTATCAGAGGAAACTAAAAAAGAAATGGGGAGAGTGACAAATTAAAAGCCAGGACTAGGATTAACACAATGGTCCAGCTTTCGCTTCGCTCGCTGGCGTGAGCTAAAGGAGGAGGGGTGCTCGACCGATGCGGACGCTTGCCTGCACACAAATGCCGTTTCTAAGGTAACCCACATAAATTCATATAAGCAGTGTAGTATTTTCTAGTATTCCGGCCACAGCCGATGGTGTTATGAGTGTAATAAAATGCCCACAGCCCAGTGTTCATTTCTACTAACACAGCCCGTCTCAGTGCAGGGCTCGCACTAATAAAATCGGCTCTTGTCAACGTGAACGTGCCCGCGACTCAGTAGTACGCACAAACACTAACATTACACACCACGTCCCACGGTTTCTGTAAAAATAAACCAACACACATAACGTTACAGTCAGCTCTGGCCGACGGTGTTTTCAGTGCAGTGAATGTGTCCGTGCTGTCCCGCGCCCACATTCACTCACAGACATGATAATCCCCACGGGGATCACCCCGCTCGCTCTCTCAGCCGACTGCTATAAGGGAATCAAGCGCGGCAAGGCTGCCCGGCCCGCCTCATACACTGCAAGCACCATAGACAGTAAAAGCACAAGCACACACAATCTAAAGACACGGGAGGCTGACCGGTTGACTGTTTGTTGACTTTAATTTGCGACAGTGCTGCGGAGCTTGTGGCCTCGTTGGACGTGAAAATTACATGTCGAGCACCATCTAGTGGCCAAAAAGTTCCGCAGTGTGGCTTTAATGACAACAGTCATAAACATTCATAAAGACTCCTTCATGTTCATGACAGGTGTTATGTCATGTTTATGACAGTGTCATGTCAGTCTTATGCACACCCCTTCAAATAAAGTGTTAACCATTTTTCTGATATCTGAGTGCGAGCTGCGCGCACATAGGCATAGCGCATGCACGTTGCACAGTATGGCAAAGGGCAGGGCAGGGGACACAGCCTGCAGCTCATCATACGCTTCCCCAACGTATATGTTAGAGTTGCGGTACTCGAACTGACTAGAGTCCAATTTTGAATGAACTCGGACTTGTCACGCACTCGGATGAATTTGTACTCCGACTTGGCACAGACTCGGACATTTTAGACTCGGAAAAATGTCCGAGTCCAGTCGAGTCCGGGCACTGGAGGACACATTATTCAAAAACGAAAAGAAACTACTTGTGTTGTGTTCGCGTTGAGCATTGGAGCCAATCACAGACATGTATATTAAGCGCATGAACGCAGTGAGCAAATCAGAGGCATTTTAGAGTCAACATGCAGAGAATTCGCTTAAAATGTATGTTCAGAATCAGCACGAGCTTTATTCTTTTGAAAATCCCCTCAAACAAAGTCTAGACGCAATATAAATGAGATATTCATTGTGCAGTGCGGATAACTTCAGTGTTTATGATGAGAGTTTTAGGGAGAGTGCAGAGCGCGGTAAGTGATGCCTTTAAAGGGAGCGCAATTGACATTCTAAATAATAATTTTGTTTTTCGTGCTTCTACAGCACCAGTGGTTACGTTCAAAATGTAAATCAAAAACAGTCATAAATGCATTTAAATGTGGGAGTGAATCCTCAAAAGTCTAGTCCTGTGAGTCATGAAATGCAACATGAGAACGTGATAAACATAGCAACATTTTGGCCACTAATAACTGTATGATTTTTGTTACATTTACACTTTAGTCATAAGTTTACATAGACCTTTCAGAATCTCCAAAATGTATTTTTTCTTTTATTTTTTATTAATAGGAAGGATCATAAAAACATTGTTTCTATTCAATACTGCACTGAAAAAGCTTTTTCACATAACAGATGATTAATGGCCTAGTCCACAAGACAAAATACAAGACAAATTACTTGATTTTAATATTGTGTGGTTATTACCTGAATGATCCACAACTGTTTTTTTTTTGTTTTTTGGGGGGTTTTTTTTGTTTGTAATGGTTGTTCATGAGGAAAAATCCTCCAGCTCCTGCACATTCTTTGCTTTTCCAGCATCTTCTGCATATTTGACTCCTTACTAATGTTAGCAGTGACAGTGAGATCCATCTTTTCGCACTGGTGACAAGTGAGGGACTCGACTCGGACTCAGATGTTAAAGACTCGGACTCAAGTCCGACTCGGCCCTCTTTGGACTTGGACTCGATTGTTAAGGACTTGGACTTGGACCTAACTCTAGGATATGTATATATGCGCCATTAAAAAACAGGTTGTTGACGAGTCTCGAAGCTCGAATCTGTTTTCTTTTGTGTCGAGTCTCAAGTCAAGTCTGAAGTCAGCTGTTTGTGCGACTTAAGTGTGACATGAGTCCGGGTCTCAGACTCGAGTCCCCATCTCAATTTTTATGTAAAACTCTCAGAAGACCTGATACCCCTTTTCTGTCAAAAGGGGAAATAATAAAAGGCCAATTCTATTCTCAATGATATTGTTTTAATAAAACGATCACCTTTAGGCATTATCTCCATTCTCTCCACCTAATCAGACAGAATGGACTCTTGTTCCGTCTCCCTCCCAGTCTGGCTGCTGAGCAATACATCACAGAGAGAAACTCTTGAGGAACTCTGCCATTAATCTACAGCATGCACACGCACACACGGATGAGCCACTAAAACAATCTCGACATCACCATTGTTCAGCTCCATCCCATTCACCCTCTTTCTTTTTTCTTGCAGTCGCGATTGCCCAATATAGCACTGCTCTGAGAAAACCTCATTATTCCCTCTGAGCCACTGGAGAGGTGAAACAGCCATTCCACTCCAGCTTCTGCAGCACTGCAATGCCCATTTAGACTGCACGCACTAGGTGGCAGATATTTTATGTTGCATCTGTCATTTGTGGATGTTAAGGAGAGGGCTGCAGTTGTTGACACTTTTGCTGTAAATCCCATATGACTAATACCCAATCTGCACTTAAATCAGCATAGAGAGCTGTCTAAACCTCATTTATCAAACTACTACTGTATATCGTAGGTACTTTGTCCAATACCTGTGCATTTATTCAAATGGCAGAATGCAATTGTCAGTGCTGAATATAGTTCATACACATTTTGTTTTGAAACAGACATAGGTGCGGTCACGTTAGAGGAAATTGATGAAAATTGGCTTATTATCTGTTTTAGTAGTGTAGTGACAGTTCATACAGAAGTCACTTTCAAACCAAGCAGTTTTCCGTTGGTCAATGGGGCGAATTTGCATGAAACCCGAAATTAAATCTGCACAGGAAAATCTTGTCCCCACATGTAAATCCTGATCGCATTGATTCCTACTGAAATGACTGGATTTCTCCATTTCTCGACAATTCTCCAAACACAATTGACTGCACCTTTACTATAACTATGCTATGTTTATAGACACTTTCACCATTTAAACAAAACATGTTATTGAATTTAACTCTTTTCCCCGCCATTAGTCTCAGCCTCAGACGTCACGCTTACGAACCGCTGGCTGAATGTCTAATGCATACATCACATTTAACTGGAAACTAACTGAAAACGTTAGGATTTTCGAAGTTGTCATCTGATTAGTTGAATTCTATAGGATTTCTGGGAAACATGTTTGTTAAGCTCGTGACGGCCCTTTGGGACTGTTAATGGACTCGATACTCTATCTATGGTTTGATCATCATTCTTGATCAAAAACACATTTTTCTCAGCTTTGAGAAATGCTCTTTTCTTTTCTTGCAAAAGTTTTAAATAATGCCTGTATCAGTGATGAAAATAAATATATAAAAATGGTGACTTTCATAACGCTAAAAAGTCATTACAGTTAACATTACTTTATTTCATAAACGAGCCCAACAGAGGCACAAATTCATCCATTATTCTACTGTGGCGCTGAATTGTTTAGTGTGGAGCAAAGCATTCGGGAAAGACCCAGACCACAAAACTGATAAAGGCTTTGATGGAAGACAGTGATTGGAAGGGCTCATAACTCCATCTCTGTGAGTTATCTGAACCTCTCAGGAATACACAAAATACACATGCCAACTGTGTGTGCAGTGAATATCACTGTGAAATGAGTTTTCCAATGTGATTCCATATACAGGTTAACCAAAATAGTCAATTTTAAGTGCAAGTCCTGATAATTTAAGGTACAGTTGTTTTGCTATAGAATATATTTAGCACTCTAAAATGTGACTAACTGCCGTTTATACTGCAATAGTGTGAACATTTCCCTAGTTACTGGTATCTGTCATGTCATCGACACACACTTGGAAATAGCAGAAAATAGGGGTTTTGAGTAAATAGAGATGATTGAAGTAAAAAATGGGTGGAACCAGATAATTTTTTGGCTGCATATCTAAGAAAATTAAACAATAAGGAATTATTTGAAATAGGTTAGAAATAAAAATGAAATTCTTAAGTAGCAATGCAAAGTCTTGATTTTTTTGTTATCTTTTGCAGTGGTTACAGGCATTTCTCAATACTATTGCCAGTTCAGGTGCAGTCACATTTACCATTGCTCTGTGAAATTTTGCAGGCAGTTCAAAGACTTTGATTCGCTTGAATCCATTACCAAATCTAGAGGACAGAGACTGATTCGCTTGATTCATATGGATTTTCATGATATCTTTATACTTTTTAAATCTTGATTACAAAGGTTGATAACGTAATGAATGGACAAAAATGGGGTAAGAGAATATTAAAAAAACTTTTTTTTAAACTTTTAACCCCCCAAAACGGTTTTGTTACAACAATGTTCTTCAGCTGATGCTTAATTGAAAAAAAAGAAGATCATTAATTGATCATTTAATTAGGAACACATTTCCTCTGAGAGACAAAAAGACTGATACGATGTGTGTGCATGTTATTTACTGCCTCAGTTGTATGCGGATCATGAGGGAGCAATGTGTATTTTCTCTCATAGCGAAGCATTAGAAGGATCACTCCTTAAGCTGGCCTGATTAGATTATCCCATCGTCTTGCCTTTCCTCAAGAGATCAAACTCAGCATGTCCTTCCCTGTAATACTTTATACCAGTGTGACAACGCATTACATATCACAGAAAGTCCTAAATATTTGGTCTATTCACTTCCAATTTACATACATATGACTATCTACACATAGGGTAAATCAGAAGTGAGCACAGAGGGCAGAGCTCTTGAAGTGAGAGGGCTTTGTAGGCAATGCGTTTAGAACACTGCGTAAATCTATATATCACTCAACCTTCATTTTGAATAGTTAACATAGGAGTAAAAGTAATGCTTTTAACTGTAAAGATTGTTTTGGAAAGTGTACTTTTGCATCGAATATCGACCCTTTATAATTCTATTTCCGCTGATAGTCCTTGGGCGCATGAGAACAATTGAGCATTTTTGAATTAATGGCAAAATCACATAAATTGCAAACAAACTGCAAAATGACTTCCTTTACCTGATAATTATCTGTATGCTGTGAAAGAGGAATCAAGTTGAAGGGTCATTACAAAGAAGGCAAGTAATAATGAAAGTATACCATTTGGAACAGAGAGCAACTGGGGTCATGGAAGTAAAAATTCCATTATTTTTCTCAACAGAGAAATAGATTTTTAATGATTGCGTGTTGATTGCCGACTATTAATCTATGGTATGTTTCTGTTAAAGCCCTAAAGCCGCCTTTCCACTGCACACGACTTTCGCATATGATTGTAGCATTTCTATGGAGCGAAGTATGTGCCTAAACCTCACACACAAACAAAACGTGTTTTACTCACACCCAATGATTCACAAACAAACTCAGTGTGGTTTGTAAATACAAAACATCACTCACAAACTAATGCATATTGTTCTGCAAATAAAAAACGTACCTATCAAACAAATACAGTATGTTTTACATATACATAGAAACGTATTTCTTCAATGACCAAAATATCCTGCAAGTACAAACTAAAATCTTTGAAAGTACAAAACAAAATTCTACACGTACAAAACAAAATTCTACAAGTACAAAGCAAAATTCTACAAGTACAAAGCAAAATTCTACAAGTACAAAGCAAAATTCTACAAGTACAAAACAAAATTCTACAAGTACAAAACAGAATTCTACAACTACAAAACAGAATTCTACAAGTACGAAAAACTGTCACGTGACTTTTGGCACTATTTTTTCGCGTCCAGGCAGAATCAGATTTTCTCACAAATACAGTGGAACAACTTCCTCTTCTAGAACAGTAGATGGCGCTAAGATAAGGGATCAATTTGCTCGCCTTTGCCCATGGGAAAATGAGCGGTGAACAGGTGTGTTTCTGTCCAACTTTATCTATAATTAACCTTATTGAGGTTTTGGAAAATGTTTATTATATAGACAGAAATCCACATTAGCACTTAGTAGTAACGTACTCCACTCTAGGATAAGGGAATCTATAAGCTGAAAGCTGCCATCATGTTGCTTTTACTTTTTGTAAAAATGTTTCATTTACTGAATGACTCTATTTCTTTCGTTCTCCATAAATTAATGAGAACATTTCATTTAATTGAAAGGGTCCCACTTATTCATTAATTTTGTTGGAATTCAGTCAGCGTAACTGTTAATGTAATAAAATAATGAATGAACAAATCAAACAATATACAGTTGTTTCTTCCCTGTGATGTATTGTCCAAATTATTATTTTGGACAGACAAATGAAACCCTCCTTTCAATTAAATTAAATGTTTTCATTATTAAGAACGAAACGAAAGTAATAGATTCGTTCAGTGTATACATAATCACTACTTTAGTCATTTAGGCTAGATTATTAATCCTGGCGCGTTCACGGCGAAGATCGCGAGTCAGCATTGTCAACTTCATGTTTTCAGCCGACACACTGACAAAGATACACTTGTTTATTAATAAACAATTAAAATATCTTCTTGCTATATTTTACATAGCCTATTCATAATCTTTTGCCGGTTCTTTGTGACAGCTTTAAGGTGCTTTATTGGCAGTGCCACCCTACATGTTACACGCGTCACCACCGCATCACCGCACCCACCAGAATAGCCCAGTTTAGTAAACAGAATTAGATGGCCACAATTCTTACACTTCTAAAAGGCAATTCAATGCGGATGTAATCCCTCAGATTGAGTAGCTAATGTAATGGAATACGTTACAAATGACATTTTGGGGCATTTATTCTGTAACGAAATACGTTTTCCCAACACTGCCTACTACAGCTGAGGAAAGTGAGCGGTGAACGGTGTGTTTCTGTATTACTTTATATAATTGACCTTATTGAGGTTTTCTTTTGCAAAATGTTAATTATTTCTTGACAAAAATCCATATTACCGCTATTAGCACTTCACTCTCTCTAGGGGAATCTAGGCTGAAATATATGTCATATGTTGCTTTAAAAAATAATATTATTAATCTCTACATAAGACGCGTGTGAAATGACTAAATTAGTGATTATGTTCACTGAACGAATCTATTACTTTCGTTCTCCATACATTAATGAGACCATTTAATTTAATTGAAAGGAGGGTTTCATTTGTCTGTCCAAAATAATAATTTGGACAATACATCACAAGGAAGAAACAACTGTAGGCCTATATTGTTTTGTTCATTCATTATTTTATTACATTAACAGTTACGCTGACTGAATTCCAACTAAATTAATGAATAAGTGGGACCCTTTCAATTAAATGAAATTAATTCTCATTAATTTACGGAGAACGAAAGAAATAGAGTCATTCAGTAAATGAAACATTTTTACAAAAAGTAAAAGCAACATGATGGCAGCTTTCAGCTTATAGATTCCCTTATCCTAGAGTGGAGTACGTTACTACTAAGTGCTAATGTGCATTTCTGTCTATATAATAAACATTTTCCAAAACCTCAATAAGGTTAATTATAGATAAAGTTGGACAGAAACACACCTGTTCACCGCTCATTTTCCCATGGGCAAAGGCGAGCAAATTGATCCCTTATCTTAGCGCCATCTACTGTTCTAGAAGAGGAAGTTGTTCCACTGTATTTGTGAGAAAATCTGATTCTGCCTGGACGCGGAAAAATAGTGCCAAAAGTCACGTGACAGTTTTTCGTACTTGTAGAATTCTGTTTTGTACTTGTAGAATTTTGTTTTGTACTTGTAGAATTTTGCTTTGTACTTGTAGAATTTTGCTTTGTACTTGTAGAATTTTGTTTTGTACGTGTAGAATTTTGTTTTGTACTTTCAAAGATTTTAGTTTGTACTTGCAGGATATTTTGGTCATTGAAGAAATACGTTTCTATGTATATGTAAAACATACTGTATTTGTTTGATAGGTACGTTTTTTATTTGCAGAACAATATGCATTAGTTTGTGAGTGATGTTTTGTATTTACAAACCACACTGAGTTTGTTTGTGAATCATTGGGTGTGAGTAAAACACGTTTTGTTTGTGTGTGAGGTTTAGGCACATACTTCGCTCCATACATTTCGCTCCCTAGTGTCAGTCGCACGGAACTTTTAAATTGGTCGTGAAGCAACCGTTACCCTCGGATATTCACAATGGTAAAATTAATGATTTTAATTAATGTAATGCATGCATGAATATATCTACACAAAACAAATGACCCTCAATACATCTCCATTAAAAAACATATATAGAGCTAATAAATATAAATATTGATTTAATTATTATAAAATATTTTTTTCTGCTATAGTTAATTATAACCAATATTTTACAGAAAGAGCGTTTAAACATTAAAGAGTTAAAATATTGGTAATTCTAGCCTCGCGCTCATAGTTTTTATTAGAATACATCACTTCCGGTTGGCCGGTAGCATACGAGGCGTTTCTCAATGTCAAGGAAGGATCCTCAGAATTTCAACCAAGGACTGAGTCCTTCGTTCGGAAAATATCCCATACACAGGAAAGGATGCATATGTGTAGCCTTCGCGCTCTTAAATCACCCACAATCCTATGCGCAGCTTTGCTGTCTTGTTCAAAAACTAAAAAATGTCGATCGTTAGCGGAGTCGGAGTGATAACGGCAATATGCTTTCAAATGTAAGAAAGTATTATTTCAGTTTAGCCATTTATTTAATGTTTGTTAAACTATTTAACATATCGGCTCAAATTTGCTGAGGGGATTTAAAGCTGTTCCCTTTTACTAGTGATTATAACTTTTTAATTTTTATATAACGTTATAGCCTTTTTTGTTGGTCACATATTTTACAATTGCATGTTTTAACAGCTAGATTATGTTGCTATGGAGGTAGTTCTGTTCACTCCGGTAATAATCGTTTTTGAAAGAATAAACTTGTTTTTAAATAAACATTTAGTGTTAAATTATTGATTTATTTGGTAGGTATGTTATAACTGGGAAAATAGCGAGGCGGTTGCGAATAACCCCTTCAGGCTGATCAAGACCCCTCTGCTTTAGAGTTTGCGGGGTTGTGTTCACTAAAACAACTGCCTGGTTATACATTATCCCTTATACTTTATTTATTTATTTCTATGAGGACTGACAAGAAAAAAATAACGACTGTCAAGTGTATTTAAACAGTGCAGTACACCAGCACTATGATTTTTGCGATGACGCAATGACGTGCACTTGCTAGCCTGTTCCATTTACATGTTCTCCGAATGCTAAAGAGGACCCTTGCCTAGCCTCTGAAGGAAATGACTTGGAAGGACCCGTCCTGCCAAGGAAGTATCCTTGACATTGAGAAACACCTACGGTCTAGTCACAGAAGTTCAAATATTTCAACGGATCCAAAGCTCAAATCTGATCCGAATTTTCCGCATACGCTCTCCATTAGAAATGAATGACTTCCGGTCTGACGGCAGTCGTTTGTCGTGTGCAGTGGAAAGGCGGCTTAACTCGGACGTTTTTAAAGTTCAGTTTTAAATGTTCAGCTCCCAATCAGAAAATCACAACAAACAAATTTGGACAAAAGCACTCACCATCAACCATCCACTAACATAAAGCATTGTGAATGACAATCAAGTAAACTCTCCAACATCTTAATTCAACTGTTCACTGATTTAAAGGGGTCCTATTATGCCCTTTTATGATGTCCTGATTTTGTTTTTGGGGTGTACTAAATTATGATTTCATGATTTTTTTTAATATATATATATATATATATATATAATATATATATATATATATATAATATATATATATATATATATATATATATATATATATTTTACATATTTTACATTATTATAGCACCTCTCACCCAAGTCTGGCTAGAACTCGATGAGCCCGAAAACAATGGTAATACAAACAGTAATCGATAACAAAACCATCTTACAAAAGCGAGAGCTTACAAAAGCTACAGTAGACATTATATCAACACTAATGTTGGCTAGCAGGCAAGTGGATGTAAAGCTTTGCTCTTTGTTTACATTGTTGTAGCAACAACATAAAACTTATAATTGGAACTGTTAATATAAAAAAACACAACTAGAAATAGACACAAGTTGTGATCCACAAACAAACAAAGTGGGAACTGCCCCCAGGGGAAGGTTTTGTGTGTAGCCTGAATTGTTCTCTCGTAGGTTCTGGAAGCTGTTCTCCATAAACTGTGCAGCACAAAGATAAACGTTGGTATTACGATTTTCATGAACTGTGTTTAAAATAAATTAACCACTCTAAGGTTATATTAGGACAACTTTTTGAGCAATGTTGATGGGCAATGTTGCTGTCAACGGGCAATACACGGTTAGACAGTGAGACACAAGGCCTACGACTGATCTAAAGTATCCAGATAGAAATGTATTGCCCATTCTCAATGCAAGTTCCCAAGCAACATTGTTTGGCAACATTGCTCAAAAAAGTTGCCTAGTGTATCATCACTCTAAAGGGGATGTTGCTGGGCAATGTTGCTGTCAATGGGCAACCAGATGAGACACAGGGCCCACAACCGATCTAAATTATCCAGATAGAAATGTATTGCCCATTTTCAATTGGAAAGTGCCCAAGCAACAATCTATCGGCAAGATTGCCCAGCAACTTTGCTCAAAAAGTTGCCCTGTGTAGGGTTGCCAAAAATGCGGGACAATCGTGGTTCTTTACAGAAAAATATGGGACAATAAAAATATGTACTGTATCACACAGTATATGTAATTTCAGGTTTGTATGTTTAAAAGGTTCTCAGACATAAACGCCTATTTATGTACAATTTAATTCTAAAACGAATTTTAAGGTCACACAAAAGTCACATTACATACAAACCATAGTTCAAAATAATAGCATGCATCTGAAATAGAAAGCTTTTTTAACATTATACACTACATTTTAAAGAAATTAAAGAAAGTAATAGCCTGGCCTACTTTTATTCAGTAAGTACGCATTAAAGTAATCAAAAGTGACAGTAAAGAAATATATAATGATACAAAAGCTTTTTTTTTTTAATTCGGATAAATCTACTTTGAACCTTCTATTCATCAAAGAATCCTGATTTTTTTTATTCTTTTTTAAACATTAACAATATTCAGAAATGTTTCTTGGGCAGCAAATCACATCAGCATATTATTCCTTCATATCAGGGAGATTTCATGTTTTCTTGTACAAGGGATTTGTCTTTAGCGCGAGTCAGATCGAACTGGGAGCAAGCAGACAGCAAAGGATTCTGTTTGCGTGCCAATTTGAGACACTCTCGCACTGTACTCCCTCTTTTAATGCACCACATTGCACATATAAGGAAAAGATAGGGACTGATGAGATGTGGGGGAAGGTTATCCTATTATATCTTATTATATCATCTTTTATTTTATACAGGATTGACAATGGCAATTGTTACATAGGAGGAAGGATGGAAATAAAAATCGACCAACACGATATTGGTGGTAGTGGGGAGTGGGGTGGTGATGGTAATGACAATGGTAATAAATAATAAATGGTTACTTTGTTTACGCATACACACACATACACTTACACATACCCACACTCACACCCGCTCACATTTACACTTAGATCAAACTCTTAAATCACTCTTGTCACTTGTGGAATTATGGATTTACAAGATTGCTCACTACTGCACTATGTTGGTTTGTATATATGACTGTTAAATAAAAAATAAATAAAAATATAGGATTCTGTTTGCAAATCAAACAACGATTTGTCCCAAAAGAATAAACTATTCTCAATTTAGAGTTTGTTATTTGTATGGTCTGATGCGCATAAGTGTGGGCTGTGATTGGATGATGACCGGTGTTGTGATCATTCTCAAGTGTCTTGTTGCTGTTGTATCAGTCATAGCTGTTAGATCAGCATAGAAGTCTATTTGATCAGGATAAGGGAGGACCCAATATGGGACAAATAAATTAGGCCCACAATTAGGATATCCCGGCTAATTCGGGACAGTTTGCAACCCTACCAGTGTATCATCACCTTTAGAACGTCAGTGTCTCTTTGACATAGTGACAACACTGTCTTCTCTAATGCAGCTCAGCCAGGCCTCATTCCCTTTTTTGTATATTCCGTGGGTGGGGATTATTTAAATGAGTAACACTGTGACTTCATAAAGCCCGGTAAAAAATATGTTGTAGTCCAAACCAGACTGTAAAAAAAGATGGATGACGCCCCTTCGCTCTCTTCCATTGGTCAGAAGTGAAGCCGCCAGTGTCCCGATATGGCGCTGACATCTTGGAACTTGAGTCTGCGCAGTAGCGATTTCGGTACCAGACATGCGCAGTAGTGAGCAAGAAGTAAAGCCACGAAATCAAGGCCCGGCCCTCACTTTCGCAGAATCAATCACAAGAACACGCTCCTGCACTTTTTTTTCATTAATTATAGAAATTTAGAAATTACATTTAGAGCTCCAATCTCCTCAGTCCTATGAAGATCCTGAATAAAGTCTGTTGGTGCATCAGTGACTACTTCTCTCAGAGAACCTATCAATCACAGCTGTCAATCATGAAGTCACACCACCGCATCAAATAACTAACTAAAAACAAAATTATTTTTAAAAAAAACTCTTGAAATTACATCAGATATTCGAAGTGTAATTTAATTGTTTAGTTGGTCTCACGTGCTGTTGAATAACATGGGGAGTGGGGGTTTATGACCTACATTAGGACCGGCCACCGGGGGGCGATCGAGATGTTTTGGCTTCCCTTTTCAGGGCTTGTAAGGCACGCTTGGTCCAAACGAGTCATTCGTTATATTTCTTGGAAAGATGATTATGTTAAATAAAATATATTGGAGTTTTGTAACCTTGCAGATCTTTTTTTATGCTCAAAGAGCAACATTACAAAGTACACACTAACTAAAGTCGAAAAGTGAAAAAGCATGATATGACCCCTTTAACTCATGTGATCATGTGACACCTATGTAGCAAACTACTGCTTGAAATGGTTATTGTAGGCCGACTGTATATGTATCACAATATCAGTTATATAAAAAGTCACTTAATATTGGATGGATTTAAAATTGTACATTCTTAATGTGACAGCCAGTCAATCATGGCGATTTGAATTTGAATTGACTTTGAATGGCATCTATACAAGAATCAATTTCCAGTTCTCAATATTTTAGCCTTTCCATTTCTATTGTAAGGAATTTTATCCAGTAGATGCATAAAAACTGCATGAAATGCATTAACTGAAATGCAGCAATTACTCCCTGTGGCTTGCCTGAAAAACATAATCCTCTTAGTTCTGCCTGCACATTTCCACATGTATAGGAAAGTGTGCTTGTAATTCAATATTATGTCTTGTTCACTTTCAGATGATTCCAATAGATGTTGGTTACCAGGGTGGCCACTAGTCACAGTGTACTCTCAGACAAATAAACATACAAACACATACAAAGCACAGCATTGGTTTTGCTGAGGCAGATAGCTGCAATTATTGAGCATCCAATGACCTACCAATGCAAACCAGGTCCATGAAGCCGTACATGGCATAACAGATCTGGAAGAGCAGGTCCTGCCTTTGCCACTTGGCCGAGGGGCTGAGGGAGGACCACACCAGCCAGGAGATACTGGCTATCAGGAACAGTGAACCCAGAACAGCTGCAGCTATCTGGACTTTCTCTATCACTGTCAAAGAGATGGCCTGCCACTGGAGACACAGAAAAATATGATCAACTGACAGTACCAGACGCACATTTGAACATGTGAAAAACAAGACGACACTGGAAAATATTTATACAAAACACAGATAATATAAGTGACTTAAAGGTACAGCGGAGGATCTTTCCGAATTTTAGAGAAGACCCGCCCTCTCCAATTTTTTAAAAAAAATGCACATGCACAAACACAACACTCTTGCTCCCGAGAGGGAATGTCTATTACGCCTTGCACAATTATGTTGCAAATTCTAAACTAACTCAAAAATATTCATATAAGAGACAACATGTCAAATGCCCTTCCGTGTTTTATTTACTTATTATACTGATCGATTGAGTGACCGAGGACTCAAGACATGATATATGCAACCCTGTATCACACGAAATACGTTCTGAGGAAACTATTTTGCAAATCGCAATTACGTTACATAGCAACATATAAGCAGTGCTATTACGTTGGTCCTTAACCTAAAATCTCTCATTGTTAATACGTTATTTTTATACATAGTTGCATATGGAGAAGTAGCTTGTTGCATTTGTGTAATAATAAACACACAAGGTTTTAGAATATGAACACACAAGATTTTAGAATATTTCAGTGTGATACCATTTACCATTTTGGTCAAAAGGCTACTTTAGACAAATTGAGATGTTTACCGTGTCTATGCGGTGCATGACTCGTGCCAGGGCTAGCATTGTAGCTTGCATTAACTTTTACTAGTGATTTTAAATGGATTTCTCCAAATAGCGTGACAAACTTTACCTGTCTGGTAGAATCTTCGCGACTGCGGCATCAGTGAGAAGCCCAACCTGTGCTTTTAGCGCACGCCAGCGTGTGATATTCAGCCAAAATCACTCTGGTCTTGTTTCTATATTCTGCGGCCTTTCTCTTCTTATCATACACTTCGTAAACATTTTTTCTCTTTCGACCCTCAGCCATTTTCAAAGGAATGGCTGAAACCGTAACTCCGACATAATACACCTGAATCTTTTGATCTTTCATTATATAATATATATATATATATATATTATATAAATAAATAATGTATTAGAATGATTTCTGAAGAATCTTGTGACACTTGTGAAGAATAGAGTAACAGCTGTTAAAAAAAGAAGAATAAATTGCATTTTAAAATATTACAATACATTTAAAAATGCAATTTTAAATTAAAATAATAGAAAAAAATGTATGAATATTTCACAATATTATAGTTTTTACTGTATTTTTGATTAAATAAATGCAGCTTTGATGAGCAAAAGAAACGTCTCTTTCCCTGAGCAGGGAACGGAGACGTTATGTCAGATGACGGAGAATGGGGGTTTCGCTTAGAAAGTCATCTTCGAGTATTAAAAAACGAGCCAATGGCAAGGAAATGCCATGGGTCTGTGGAATTTGCATAACGTATCCCCGCCTCACCACGTGGGTATAAAGGGAGGATGTGGACGCAAACGCAGTTATGTCTTCGCTGAGGAGCCGAGACTGAACTCAGACGTCTACCCAGCGGTACAGCGAAAGTGGCAGGGAGACGTAACGTCTCAGTTCCCCATTCAGGGAACGAGGGTTACATACGTAACCGAGACGTTCCCTTTCGTAGTCACTCCGAGTTACGTAGGATGACGGAAAATGGGGGTCCCCGGTGTAATTACGGCACCTCTTCACAGCTGTCTTCCAGTGCCCTGCGAAAGTCTGATCCCCTGTCGTGAAAACTTAGCACGGACGAGGAGTCCTACTTAGCACAGGAATACCAAGGTACACTGGGAAGCATATCTCAGAGGAAATATGCCACAGTATGCCTACCAGTAGGGAGGACTTAAGAATACACATATGGCCCAAGGGGGCTTCATATGGAGGAACATTGGAGTCACCAACCCGTAGGGTGGCTAGAATGTTAACTCCAGGGTTGGCAAGGTGGCTTGCCAAGGGAAGACACTTGCTCAGAGAGGTTTACAGTGGAAAATACACATGTGGGGGTTACTAGCAGGAACCCATCACACGGACGCACCTAGCCGACGTCCAGGCAATTAGACACTGGCACCAGCATCAACAGTGCTGTAGGAACTCAGGGCTTCAATAGAAGGCTCAGCTGCAGTCCGTGGAGTGGAATAGCGAGCAAGCGAAGACACCTGAGCAAGTCCAGTACTGGCCGGGTGAGCGAGTACAAGAGAGGACACAGGCTCCATTCGGAGAATATAGAATCTGGCGAATGTGTTGGGTGTCGCCCAGCCTGCAGCTCTGCAGATGTTTGCTAGCGAGGCGCCATGCGCTAGAGCCCAAGAGGAAGCCACACTCCGGGTGGAACCAAGGGGGCCCGGTCGACCTTGCTGGTGTTGGTAAGCCAAAGCAATGGCGTCCACTATAAAGTGAGACAACCTCTGCTTTGAGAGAGCCCTTCCCTTTTGGCTACCACCATAACAGACAAAGAGCTGGTCTGAGGTCCTGAAACACTGCGTTCTGTCTACGTAAGCACAGAGGGCGTGTACTGGACAGAGCAGTGCCAAGGCTGGGTCTGCCTCCTCCAGGGGAAGTGTTTGCAGGTTTACCACCTGGTCCCGGAAGGGAGTGGTAGGAACCTTGGGCACATTTTCAGACCGGGGTCTCAGGATCACGTTAGAGTAGGCCGGCCCAAATTCCAGGCACGCTTCGTCAACGGAGAATGCGTGCAGGTCCCCCACCCTCTTGATCGAGGCCAGTGCAACCAGGAACGCTGTCTAGACAGGAATTTAATCTCAACTGATTGCAGAGGCTCAAAGGAAGGTCTCTGCAGGGCATTTGAGAGCACTAAGAGGTCCCAAGAGGAGGGCGAGGAGGATTCAGTCTCCTCACTCCTCTCAGGAACCTGACGATCAGGTCGTGCTTTCCCAGGGACTTACCTTAAACTGCTTCGTGATATGCGGCAATAGCGGCCACATACATCTTCAGGTGTATGCTTCGCTCCAACCCGTCTATCAGGAAGGAAAGCACAACACTGATCGAGCAGGTCCTGGGGTCTTCTCGGCGAGAAGAGCACCAGTTGACGAAGAGGTTCCACTTCAACACGTAGACGTAGTACGTAGACGAAGTATTATCTCAAGTGGAGAAAAATAGATTGGGTTGTGGATGAGGGGACTCTCACTCTATGGAGCTCACTGAGTCTCGACCGTTATACATTGCGATGGTCACGTTCCGACTGAGAGAACGTGACACACCCACGAGCGCTGTCTGTGCGCGATCAAAGCCCAAACACGTCAAACAGTGCTCGCGCCCATCAGCTGAATCTATCAGAATACCGCACTCAGAAATACACGGGCAGATCGTCTTTAGAAAGACGCGTTAGTGAGACTTTTAGTGAGAGGAAAAAACTCTGCGGATGTTGAAGTGACCAGGGAGAGACACACAGACCAGCAGACCACTGCTCAGATCGCAGGCAATGTGAAACACGCTGGATACCCCAGTCACAGCAACACCAGAGAGTTCGCTCGTCTCGAAGAGATGTAGTCACTGAAAATATTTAGGATTTGGCTTGTGGAGTAAAGAGATTCTCTTGGCTCCGAAGCAAAAACATAGCTGCGTTTGCGTCCGCATCCTCCCTTTATACCCCAGCCCATTCTCACTCCCAAGGCGTCACCTAACTGACGCCTTGGGAAGCATTTGGACATGCTTCAATATCTGACGCTTTAGGCGCCCTTTAGCGTCAGTTAGATGACGCCCTAGGATCGCGTGTACCCTACCCCCACCCCACACCTAAACCTAACCGCGTCCTCTAACAGACGCTTTCCTTTAGCGTCAGTTAGATGACGCCGTAGGATCGCGTCTTGTAAGTGACGCTAAAGGGCGCCTAAAACGTCAAATATTGAAGCATGGTCAAAGGTGACGCCTTGGGGTGAGAATGCGTTGTATACCCACGTGGGTATTTGATAAGTTATGCAAATTCCGCAGACCCATGGCATTTCCTTCCCATTGGCTCGTTTTTTAATACTTGAAGATGACGGGCTTTCTAAGCGAAACCCCCATTCTCCATCATCCGATGTACTGTATACTCGGAGTGACTACGAAAGGGAACACAAATATGTTTAAAAAAATCTTACCGACCTCAAACTTTTGAATGGTACTGGTTTACTTTTTTTGGTTTTATTATTCATTTCATTATTTTAAAGGTCCGCTCTGGGAGATCTTTAAGATCAAGTACATAAAAAACAAAAATTCTGTTCTTCACTTACCCTAATTCACTATGGTAAGCTCACAATAATATTATATTTTATAAGCAGTTGGGATGTCTACTTTTTCAGACAACTTTCTTTAAAAACTTTATAGTTCTAAATAGACCCAACTTGAGATTTAATTTTATATATCATTGGAAGAAATTAATTTCATCATTCAGTATTCCAGGTATTCCTCAATTAACTTATTTTAGATAATTACAAATGCTTATTTAAATGTTTCCTTTATTACTTTTCGAATAAAAATCGTTTTTGTCACTACCCTTCTAATGCACAACATGGGCCTAAAAAGACCCGTATTAAAATTTCTTTGCTGAATATTTGAAAGAAAATGTATTAATCTAGGTATTCATTAAACATCTTGTTTTTGATTTCCACAAATCATTATATTTATTTTTCCTTTCTTTATAAACAAACACAGTATTTGTATTTCTACATCAATTTTTAACACATGGGTCAAAAATGACACATATAGGAACCGTTGATTGTCAAGTTATCAGGGTTTTTCTTTGCCTCAATGTCTGCCCAAACTTGAAAAAGGCCTCAATCAACTCTGAAGGTGCATGGAATAACTCAAACCATCTGGTTCTTCATCATAGAAGCAGTTTATTGAAAATCTCTCATCAATGACTAGATCTTCTTTTGTACTTGTCTCAATGATAATTCCAGAAGGTTAGCTTAATAACCTACACAGAAAGATATGTGATATGAGTCACTACAAAGTGCAACAAAAGTACAAACACCATTGTCAAATATTCACAATTTACACAGCAACTTAACAGCAATGTAAATAAAAAAGCTTGTAAGGCAGTTAGAAAGTTAAATGCTAAACTACTAGCATTAAACACCTTTCAAACATACACAAAATATGTAGTCATTAAAAAAAAAATAAGTCTTTGTCCTACCAGTTGCATCTCAAAGTTGATGAAACATTGTGGCTTTTTCCAACAGTCTTTCTCCTTTGGTTTTT